>NC_045543.1:94206058-94506058 GCF_009769535.1 Thamnophis elegans
CTTGGCACTCGGCAGCATCGGAGGCCCTCGACCGGATTGCGCCACTACGGCCCCTCCGAGGCGGCTGATCCCGGAGACCTCCTTGGTTCACCGAGGAACTCCGGGAGATGAAGCGCCGGAGGAGATGCCTAGAGCACCGATGGAGGTCCGATAAGTCCGAATCGAACCGAGCAATGGTAACCACCTGCACCAAGGAATACACCAGGGCACTTAGGGCAGCGAAAAGATCTCACATAGCCACCTTGGTTGCGTCCGCTGAGTCCCGCCCAGCCGCCCTGTTTAGGATAACCCGCTCCCTATTAAATAAAAGGGAAGCGGGGGAACCCTTGCAGGGCAGAGCTGAGGATTATGCCCAATTCTTAGCGGACAAAATTGCTCGGTTTCGGTCGGACTTGGACTCCATCCCCGCAGTTCCAGCCGAGGCACAAGAGGATCAAGTAGAACATCTCTGGGTTGAGTTTCAGGATGTTACCCCCGGGGATGTGGACAAGGCCATGAGGGCTGTAAGTGCCTCCACCTGCGTACTGGACCCGTGTCCCTCATGGCTGGTTGCTAACAGCAGTGAGGTGACACGAGGCTGGATCCAGGCGGTTGTTACCGCCTCTCTTTGGGAGGGGAACTTCCCCGCCGCACTGAAAGCGGCGGTGGTGAGACCCCTCCTAAAGAAGCCATCTCTGGATCCAGCTGTTCTTAATAACTATCGCCCAGTCTCCAACCTTCCCTTCCTTGGGAAGGTTGTTGAGAAGGTGGTGGCCTTCCAGCTCCAACGGTCCTTGGAGGAAGCAAACTATCTCGACCCCTTCCAGTCAGGCTTCAGACCCGGTTACAGCACAGAAACCGCTTTGGTCGCATTGACCGATGATCTCTGGAGAGCCAGAGATGGAGGACATTCCTCCATCCTGGTCCTCCTTGACCTCTCAGCGGCTTTCGATACCATCGACCATGGTATCCTTCTGCGACGACTGCGGGAGGTGGGAGTGGGAGGCACCGTGTTGCGGTGGTTCTCCTCCTACCTCTCGGACAGGTCGCAGTCGGTGTTGGTGGGGGGGCAGAGATCGTCCCCTAGGCCCCTAACATATGGGGTGCCTCAGGGCTCGGTCTTATCCCCCCTACTATTCAACATCTACATGAAACCGCTGGGAGAGATCATCCGTAGGCACGGGATCAGATACCATCAATATGCGGACGATACCCAGTTGTATCTGTCCGCCCCGTGCCAACTCAATGAAGCGGCAGACGTGATGAACCGAGGCCTTGAGGCCGTTATGGACTGGATGAGGGTTAACAAGCTTGTGCTCAACCCAGAAAAGACCGAGTGGCTGTTGTGTTTTCCTCCCAAAGATTCGACCAATATTCCATCACTCAGGCTGGGGGGTCAAATTTTACACCCCTCAGAGAGGGTTTGCAACTTGGGAGTCCTCCTGGATCCACAGCTATCGTTTGACCACCACCTGACGGCTGTGACCAGGGGGGCATTCGCCCAGGTTCGCAAGTTGCGCCAGTTGCGACCCTACCTGAATCGGGAGGCACTCACAACAGTCACTCGGGCCCTTGTGACCTCTAGGCTGGAATACTGCAATGTGCTCTACATGGGGCTGCCCTTGAGGAGCATCCGGCGACTTCAGCTAGTACAGAACGCGGCCGCACGAGTGATTGTGGGTGCACCTCGGTTCACCCACATAACACCTATCCTCCGCGAGCTGCGTTGGCTACCTGTCGATCTCCGGATGCGCTTCAAGGTGCTATTAGTCACCCATAAAGCCCTGCATGGTAGTGGATCTGGATACTTGAGAGACCGCCTTCTGCCAATTACCTCCCTGCGACCAATTAGATCTCACAGGTTGGGCCTCCTCCGTATTCCATCGGCCAGCCAGTGCCGGCTGGCAACCACAAGGAGGAGGGACTTCTCAGTAGTAGCCCCGACCCTTTGGAACGAACTCTCCGTGGAGATTCGTACCCTCGCCACCGTCCAGGCCTTCCGCACAGCCCTTAAGAACTGGCTAGCCCGTCAGGCCTGGGGACAAGGATAGTCGCCCCTCCCGAATGATGAATGTATGTTGCTTATTACTTTTATTATATGTGTCTTCGTCATTGTTTTGTATTCCCCCTCCTTGATTTTATGTGAGCCGCCCTGAGTCCCCTCAGGGAAAAGGGCGGCCTACAAATATTAATAAAATCTCTAAAATCTCTAAAATCTCTAATTTATTAACTGCATTTATTCACTTAAGAACTGTGGCAAGAAAGGTGATATAATGGGCTTAGTGACCAAAGTTACAATGGCATTGAAAAAGTGACCGATGACCATTTTTCACACTTAGCGACCATTTTCACACTTAGTGACCGTTGCAGTATCCTCATGGTCACGGGATCAAAATTTTGATGTTTGGCAACAGATTCGTATTTATGATGGTTTCAGTGTCCTGAGGTCATATAATCACCTTTTTACAGAGTCAAAGGGGGAAACCAGATTCACTTATGTTACTAATTTATTAACTGCATTTATTCACTTAAGAACTGTGGCAAGAAAGGTTATATAATGGGCTTAGTGACCAAAGTTACAATGGCATTGAAAAAGTGACTGATGACCATTTTTCACACTTAGCGACCATTTTCACACTTAGTGACCGTTGCAGTATCCTCATGGTCACGGGATCAAAATTTTGATGTTTGGCAACAGATTCGTATTTATGATGGTTTCAGTGTCCTGTGGTGATATAATCACCTTTTGACAAAGTCAAATGGGGAAACCCGATTCACTTATGTTACTAATTTATTAACTGCATTTATTCACTTAAGAACTGTGGCAAGAAAGGTGATATAGTGACCAAAGTTACAATGGCATTGAAAAAAGTGACTGATGACCATTTTTCACACTTAGCGACTATTTTCACACTTAGCGACCGTTGCAACATCCTCATGGTCACGCCATCAAAATTTTGATGTTTGGCAACACATTCGTATTTATGATGGTTTCAGGGTCCTGGGGTCATTTTATCACCTTTTTACAAAGTCAAAGGGGGAAACGAGATTCACTTATGTTACTAATTTATTAACTGCATTTATTCACTTAAGAACTGTGCCAAGAAAGGTGATATAATGGGCTTAGAGACCAAAGTTACAATGGCATTGAAAAAGTGACTGATGACCATTTTTCACACTTAGCGACCATTTTCACACTTAGCTACCATTGTAGCATCCTCATGGTCACGCGATCAAAATTTTGATGTTTGGCAAATGATTCGTATTTATGATGGTTTCAGTGTCCTGAGGTCATATAATCACCTTTTGAGAAAGGCAAATGGGGAAACGAGATTCACTTATGCTACTAATTTTTCAGCTGTACTTATTCACTTAAGAACTGTGGCAAGAAAGGTGATATAGTGACCAAAGTTACAATGGCATTGAAAAAAGTGACTGATGACCATTTTTCACACTTAGTGACTATTTTCACACTTAGCGACCGTTGCAACATCCTCATGGTCACGCCATCAAAATTTTGATGTTTGGCAACACATTCGTATTTATGATGGTTTCAGGGTCCTGGGGTCATTTTATCACCTTTTTACAAAGTCAAAGGGGGAAACGAGATTCACTTATGTTACTAATTTATTAACTACATTTATTCACTTAAGAACTGTGCCAAGAAACGTGATATAATGGGCTTAGTGACCAAAGTTACAATGGCATTGAAAAAGTGACTGATGACCATTTTTCACACTTAGCGACCATTTTCACACTTAGCTACCATTGCAGCATCCTCATGGTCACGCGATCAAAATTTTGATGTTTGGCAAATGATTCGTATTTATGATGGTTTCAGTGTCCTGAGGTCATATAATCACCTTTTTACAGAGTCAAAGGGGGAAACCAGATTCACTTATGTTACTAATTTATTAACTGCATTTATTCACTTAAGAACTGTGCCAAGAAAGGTGATATAATGGGCTTAGAGACCAAAGTTACAATGGCATTGAAAAAGTGACTGATGACCATTTTTCACACTTAGCGACCATTTTCACACTTAGCTACCATTGCAGCATCCTCATGGTCACGCGATCAAAATTTTGATGTTTGGCAAATGATTCGTATTTATGATGGTTTCAGTGTCCTGAGGTCATATAATCACCTTTTGAGAAAGGCAAATGGGGAAACGAGATTCACTTATGCTACTAATTTATTAAGCTGTACTTATTCACTTAAGAACTGTGGCAAGAAAGGTGATATAATGGGCTTAGTGACCAAAGTTACAATGGCATTGAAAAAGTGACTGATGACCATTTTTCACACTTAGCGACCATTTTCACACTTAGCTACCATTGCAGCATCCTCATGGTCACGCGATCAAAATTTTGATGTTTGGCAAATGATTCGTATTTATGATGGTTTCAGTGTCCTGAGGTCATATAATCACCTTTTTACAGAGTCAAAGGGGGAAACCAGATTCACTTATGTTACTAATTTATTAACTGCATTTATTCACTTAAGAACTGTGGCAAGAAAGGTGATATAGTGACCAAAGTTACAATGGCATTGAAAAAAGTGACTGATGACCATTTTTCACACTTAGCGACTATTTTCACACTTAGCGACCGTTGCAACATCCTCATGGTCACGCCATCAAAATTTTGATGTTTGGCAACACATTCGTATTTATGATGGTTTCAGGGTCCTGGGGTCATTTTATCACCTTTTTACAAAGTCAAAGGGGGAAACGAGATTCACTTATGTTACTAATTTATTAACTGCATTTATTCACTTAAGAACTGTGCCAAGAAAGGTGATATAATGGGCTTAGAGACCAAAGTTACAATGGCATTGAAAAAGTGACTGATGACCATTTTTCACACTTAGCGACCATTTTCACACTTAGCTACCATTGCAGCATCCTCATGGTCACGCGATCAAAATTTTGATGTTTGGCAAATGATTCGTATTTATGATGGTTTCAGTGTCCTGAGGTCATATAATCACCTTTTGAGAAAGGCAAATGGGGAAACGAGATTCACTTATGCTACTAATTTTTCAGCTGTACTTATTCACTTAAGAACTGTGGCAAGAAAGGTGATATAGTGACCAAAGTTACAATGGCATTGAAAAAAGTGACTGATGACCATTTTTCACACTTAGTGACTATTTTCACACTTAGCGACCGTTGCAACATCCTCATGGTCACGCCATCAAAATTTTGATGTTTGGCAACACATTCGTATTTATGATGGTTTCAGGGTCCTGGGGTCATTTTATCACCTTTTTACAAAGTCAAAGGGGGAAACGAGATTCACTTATGTTACTAATTTATTAACTGCATTTATTCACTTAAGAACTGTGCCAAGAAAGGTGATATAATGGGCTTAGTGACCAAAGTTACAATGGCATTGAAAAAGTGACTGATGACCATTTTTCACACTTAGCGACCATTTTCACACTTAGCTACCATTGCAGCATCCTCATGGTCACGCGATCAAAATTTTGATGTTTGGCAAATGATTCGTATTTATGATGGTTTCAGTGTCCTGAGGTCATATAATCACCTTTTTACAGAGTCAAAGGGGGAAACCAGATTCACTTATGTTACTAATTTATTAACTGCATTTATTCACTTAAGAACTGTGGCAAGAAAGGTGATATAGTGACCAAAGTTACAATGGCATTGAAAAAAGTGACTGATGACCATTTTTCACACTTAGCGACTATTTTCACACTTAGCGACCGTTGCAACATCCTCATGGTCACGCCATCAAAATTTTGATGTTTGGCAACACATTCGTATTTATGATGGTTTCAGGGTCCTGGGGTCATTTTATCACCTTTTTACAAAGTCAAAGGGGGATACGAGATTCACTTATGTTACTAATTTATTAACTACATTTATTCACTTAAGAACTGTGCCAAGAAAGGTGATATAATGGGCTTAGTGACCAAAGTTACAATGGCATTGAAAAAGTGACTGATGACCATTTTTCACACTTAGCGACCATTTTCACACTTAGCTACCATTGCAGCATCCTCATGGTCACGCGATCAAAATTTTGATGTTTGGCAAATGATTCGTATTTATGATGGTTTCAGTGTCCTGAGGTCATATAATCACCTTTTGAGAAAGGCAAATGGGGAAACGAGATTCACTTATGCTACTAATTTTTCAGCTGTACTTATTCACTTAAGAACTGTGGCAAGAAAGGTGATATAGTGACCAAAGTTACAATGGCATTGAAAAAAGTGACTGATGACCATTTTTCACACTTAGCGACTATTTTCACACTTAGCGACCGTTGCAACATCCTCATGGTCACGCCATCAAAATTTTGATGTTTGGCAACACATTCGTATTTATGATGGTTTCAGGGTCCTGGGGTCATTTTATCACCTTTTTACAAAGTCAAAGGGGGAAACGAGATTCACTTATGTTACTAATTTATTAACTGCATTTATTCACTTAAGAACTGTGCCAAGAAAGGTGATATAATGGGCTTAGTGACCAAAGTTACAATGGCATTGAAAAAGTGACTGATGACCATTTTTCACACTTAGCGACCATTTTCACACTTAGCTACCATTGCAGCATCCTCATGGTCACGCGATCAAAATTTTGATGTTTGGCAAATGATTCGTATTTATGATGGTTTCAGTGTCCTGAGGTCATATAATCACCTTTTTACAGAGTCAAAGGGGGAAACCAGATTCACTTATGTTACTAATTTATTAACTGCATTTATTCACTTAAGAACTGTGGCAAGAAAGGTGATATAGTGACCAAAGTTACAATGGCATTGAAAAAAGTGACTGATGACCATTTTTCACACTTAGCGACTATTTTCACACTTAGCGACCGTTGCAACATCCTCATGGTCACGCCATCAAAATTTTGATGTTTGGCAACACATTCGTATTTATGATGGTTTCAGGGTCCTGGGGTCATTTTATCACCTTTTTACAAAGTCAAAGGGGGAAACGAGATTCACTTATGTTACTAATTTATTAACTGCATTTATTCACTTAAGAACTGTGCCAAGAAAGGTGATATAATGGGCTTAGAGACCAAAGTTACAATGGCATTGAAAAAGTGACTGATGACCATTTTTCACACTTAGCGACCATTTTCACACTTAGCTACCATTGCAGCATCCTCATGGTCACGCGATCAAAATTTTGATGTTTGGCAAATGATTCGTATTTATGATGGTTTCAGTGTCCTGAGGTCATATAATCACCTTTTGAGAAAGGCAAATGGGGAAACGAGATTCACTTATGCTACTAATTTTTCAGCTGTACTTATTCACTTAAGAACTGTGGCAAGAAAGGTGATATAGTGACCAAAGTTACAATGGCATTGAAAAAAGTGACCGATGACCATTTTTCACACTTAGTGACTATTTTCACACTTAGCGACCGTTGCAACATCCTCATGGTCACGCCATCAAAATTTTGATGTTTGGCAACACATTCGTATTTATGATGGTTTCAGGGTCCTGGGGTCATTTTATCACCTTTTTACAAAGTCAAAGGGGGAAACGAGATTCACTTATGTTACTAATTTATTAACTACATTTATTCACTTAAGAACTGTGCCAAGAAACGTGATATAATGGGCTTAGTGACCAAAGTTACAATGGCATTGAAAAAGTGACTGATGACCATTTTTCACACTTAGCGACCATTTTCACACTTAGCTACCATTGCAGCATCCTCATGGTCACGCGATCAAAATTTTGATGTTTGGCAAATGATTCGTATTTATGATGGTTTCAGTGTCCTGAGGTCATATAATCACCTTTTTACAGAGTCAAAGGGGGAAACCAGATTCACTTATGTTACTAATTTATTAACTGCATTTATTCACTTAAGAACTGTGGCAAGAAAGGTGATATAGTGACCAAAGTTACAATGGCATTGAAAAAAGTGACTGATGACCATTTTTCACACTTAGCGACTATTTTCACACTTAGCGACCGTTGCAACATCCTCATGGTCACGCCATCAAAATTTTGATGTTTGGCAACACATTCGTATTTATGATGGTTTCAGGGTCCTGGGGTCATTTTATCACCTTTTTACAAAGTCAAAGGGGGAAACGAGATTCACTTATGTTACTAATTTATTAACTGCATTTATTCACTTAAGAACTGTGCCAAGAAAGGTGATATAATGGGCTTAGAGACCAAAGTTACAATGGCATTGAAAAAGTGACTGATGACCATTTTTCACACTTAGCGACCATTTTCACACTTAGCTACCATTGCAGCATCCTCATGGTCACGCGATCAAAATTTTGATGTTTGGCAAATGATTCGTATTTATGATGGTTTCAGTGTCCTGAGGTCATATAATCACCTTTTGAGAAAGGCAAATGGGGAAACGAGATTCACTTATGCTACTAATTTTTCAGCTGTACTTATTCACTTAAGAACTGTGGCAAGAAAGGTGATATAGTGACCAAAGTTACAATGGCATTGAAAAAAGTGACCTGATGACCATTTTTCACACTTAGTGACTATTTTCACACTTAGCGACCGTTGCAACATCCTCATGGTCACGCCATCAAAATTTTGATGTTTGGCAACACATTCGTATTTATGATGGTTTCAGGGTCCTGGGGTCATTTTATCACCTTTTTACAAAGTCAAAGGGGGAAACGAGATTCACTTATGTTACTAATTTATTAACTACATTTATTCACTTAAGAACTGTGCCAAGAAAGGTGATATAATGGGCTTAGTGACCAAAGTTACAATGGCATTGAAAAAGTGACTGATGACCATTTTTCACACTTAGCGACCATTTTCACACTTAGCTACCATTGCAGCATCCTCATGGTCACGCGATCAAAATTTTGATGTTTGGCAAATGATTCGTATTTATGATGGTTTCAGTGTCCTGAGGTCATATAATCACCTTTTTACAAAGTCAAAGGGGGAAACCAGATTCACTTATGTTACTAATTTATTAACTGCATTTATTCACTTAAGAACTGTGGCAAGAAAGGTGATATAGTGACCAAAGTTACAATGGCATTGAAAAAAGTGACTGATGACCATTTTTCACACTTAGCGACCATTTTCACACTTAGCGACCGTTGCAACATCCTCATGGTCACGCCATCAAAATTTTGATGTTTGGCAACACATTCGTATTTATGATGGTTTCAGGGTCCTGGGGTCATTTTATCACCTTTTTACAAAGTCAAAGGGGGAAACGAGATTCACTTATGTTACTAATTTATTAACTGCATTTATTCACTTAAGAACTGTGCCAAGAAAGGTGATATAATGGGCTTAGTGACCAAAGTTACAATGGCATTGAAAAAGTGACTGATGACCATTTTTCACACTTAGCGACCATTTTCACACTTAGCTACCATTGCAGCATCCTCATGGTCACGCGATCAAAATTTTGATGTTTGGCAAATGATTCGTATTTATGATGGTTTCAGTGTCCTGAGGTCATATAATCACCTTTTGAGAAAGGCAAATGGGGAAACGAGATTCACTTATGCTACTAATTTTTCAGCTGTACTTATTCACTTAAGAACTGTGGCAAGAAAGGTGATATAGTGACCAAAGTTACAATGGCATTGAAAAAAGTGACTGATGACCATTTTTCACACTTAGCGACTATTTTCACACTTAGCGACCGTTGCAACATCCTCATGGTCACGCCATCAAAATTTTGATGTTTGGCAACACATTCGTATTTATGATGGTTTCAGGGTCCTGGGGTCATTTTATCACCTTTTTACAAAGTCAAAGGGGGAAACGAGATTCACTTATGTTACTAATTTATTAACTACATTTATTCACTTAAGAACTGTGCCAAGAAACGTGATATAATGGGCTTAGTGACCAAAGTTACAATGGCATTGAAAAAGTGACTGATGACCATTTTTCACACTTAGCGACCATTTTCACACTTAGCTACCATTGCAGCATCCTCATGGTCACAGCGATCAAAATTTTGATGTTTGGCAAATGATTCGTATTTATGATGGTTTCAGTGTCCTGAGGTCATATAATCACCTTTTTACAGAGTCAAAGGGGGAAACCAGATTCACTTATGTTACTAATTTATTAACTGCATTTATTCACTTAAGAACTGTGGCAAGAAAGGTGATATAGTGACCAAAGTTACAATGGCATTGAAAAAAGTGACTGATGACCATTTTTCACACTTAGTGACTATTTTCACACTTAGCGACCGTTGCAACATCCTCATGGTCACGCCATCAAAATTTTGATGTTTGGCAACACATTCGTATTTATGATGGTTTCAGGGTCCTGGGGTCATTTTATCACCTTTTTACAAAGTCAAAGGGGGAAACGAGATTCACTTATGTTACTAATTTATTAACTGCATTTATTCACTTAAGAACTGTGCCAAGAAAGGTGATATAATGGGCTTAGAGACCAAAGTTACAATGGCATTGAAAAAGTGACTGATGACCATTTTTCACACTTAGCGACCATTTTCACACTTAGCTACCATTGCAGCATCCTCATGGTCACGCGATCAAAATTTTGATGTGAGATTCACTTATGTTACTAATTTATTGTAGGGGGCAATATGCTGACTCTCTGTAAACCGCTTAGAGAGGCCTGAAAGGCCTATGAAGCGGTATATAAGTCTACTGCTATTAGTGACCAAAGTTACAATGGCATTGAAAAAGTGACTGATGACCATTTTTCACACTTAGCGACCATTTTCACACTTAGCTACCATTGCAGCATCCTCATGGTCACGCGATCAAAATTTTGATGTTTGGCAAATGATTCGTATTTATGATGGTTTCAGTGTCCTGAGGTCATATAATCACCTTTTGAGAAAGGCAAATGGGGAAACGAGATTCACTTATGCTACTAATTTTTCAGCTGTACTTATTCACTTAAGAACTGTGGCAAGAAAGGTGATATAGTGACCAAAGTTACAATGGCATTGAAAAAAGTGACTGATGACCATTTTTCACACTTAGTGACTATTTTCACACTTAGCGACCGTTGCAACATCCTCATGGTCACGCCATCAAAATTTTGATGTTTGGCAACACATTCGTATTTATGATGGTTTCAGGGTCCTGGGGTCATTTTATCACCTTTTTACAAAGTCAAAGGGGGAAACGAGATTCACTTATGTTACTAATTTATTAACTACATTTATTCACTTAAGAACTGTGCCAAGAAACGTGATATAATGGGCTTAGTATAAGAGCCAAGGTGGCGCAGTGGTTAAATGCAGCACTGCAGGCTACTGCTAGATCAGCAGGTCAGCGGTTCAAATCTCACCGGCTCAGGGTTGACTCAGCCTTCCATCCTTCCAAGGTGGGTAAAATGAGGACCCAGATTGTAGGGGGCAATATGCTGACTCTCTGTAAACCGCTTAGAGAGGCCTGAAAGGCCTATGAAGCGGTATATAAGTCTACTGCTATTAGTGACCAAAGTTACAATGGCATTGAAAAAGTGACTGATGACCATTTTTCACACTTAGCGACCATTTTCACACTTAGCTACCATTGCAGCATCCTCATGGTCACGCGATCAAAATTTTGATGTTTGGCAAATGATTCGTATTTATGATGGTTTCAGTGTCCTGAGGTCATATAATCACCTTTTTACAGAGTCAAAGGGGGAAACCAGATTCACTTATGTTACTAATTTATTAACTGCATTTATTCACTTAAGAACTGTGGCAAGAAAGGTGATATAGTGACCAAAGTTACAATGGCATTGAAAAAAGTGACTGATGACCATTTTTCACACTTAGCGACTATTTTCACACTTAGCGACCGTTGCAACATCCTCATGGTCACGCCATCAAAATTTTGATGTTTGGCAACACATTCGTATTTATGATGGTTTCAGGGTCCTGGGGTCATTTTATCACCTTTTTACAAAGTCAAAGGGGGAAACGAGATTCACTTATGTTACTAATTTATTAACTGCATTTATTCACTTAAGAACTGTGCCAAGAAAGGTGATATAATGGGCTTAGAGACCAAAGTTACAATGGCATTGAAAAAGTGACTGATGACCATTTTTCACACTTAGCGACCATTTTCACACTTAGCTACCATTGCAGCATCCTCATGGTCACGCGATCAAAATTTTGATGTTTGGCAAATGATTCGTATTTATGATGGTTTCAGTGTCCTGAGGTCATATAATCACCTTTTGAGAAAGGCAAATGGGGAAACGAGATTCACTTATGCTACTAATTTTTCAGCTGTACTTATTCACTTAAGAACTGTGGCAAGAAAGGTGATATAGTGACCAAAGTTACAATGGCATTGAAAAAAGTGACTGATGACCATTTTTCACACTTAGTGACTATTTTCACACTTAGCGACCGTTGCAACATCCTCATGGTCACGCCATCAAAATTTTGATGTTTGGCAACACATTCGTATTTATGATGGTTTCAGGGTCCTGGGGTCATTTTATCACCTTTTTACAAAGTCAAAGGGGGAAACGAGATTCACTTATGTTACTAATTTATTAACTACATTTATTCACTTAAGAACTGTGCCAAGAAACGTGATATAATGGGCTTAGTGACCAAAGTTACAATGGCATTGAAAAAGTGACTGATGACCATTTTTCACACTTAGTGACCATTTTCACACTTAGCTACCATTGCAGCATCCTCATGGTCACGCGATCAAAATTTTGATGTTTGGCAAATGATTCGTATTTATGATGGTTTCAGTGTCCTGAGGTCATATAATCACCTTTTGAGAAAGGCAAATGGGGAAACGAGATTCACTTATGCTACTAATTTTTCAGCTGTACTTATTCACTTAAGAACTGTGGCAAGAAAGGTGATATAGTGACCAAAGTTACAATGGCATTGAAAAAAGTGACTGATGACCATTTTTCACACTTAGTGACTATTTTCACACTTAGCGACCGTTGCAACATCCTCATGGTCACGCCATCAAAATTTTGATGTTTGGCAACACATTCGTATTTATGATGGTTTCAGGGTCCTGGGGTCATTTTATCACCTTTTTAAAAAGTCAAAGGGGGAAACGAGATTCACTTATGTTACTAATTTATTAACTACATTTATTCACTTAAGAACTGTGCCAAGAAACGTGATATAATGGGCTTAGTGACCAAAGTTACAATGGCATTGAAAAAGTGACTGATGACCATTTTTCACACTTAGCGACCATTTTCACACTTAGCTACCATTGCAGCATCCTCATGGTCACGCGATCAAAATTTTGATGTTTGGCAAATGATTCGTATTTATGATGGTTTCAGTGTCCTGAGGTCATATAATCACCTTTTGAGAAAGGCAAATGGGGAAACGAGATTCACTTATGCTACTAATTTTTCAGCTGTACTTATTCACTTAAGAACTGTGGCAAGAAAGGTGATATAGTGACCAAAGTTACAATGGCATTGAAAAAGTGACTGATGACCATTTTTCACACTTAGCGACCATTTTCACACTTAGCGACTGTTGCAGCATCCTCATCGTCACGGAATCAAAATTTTGATGTTTGGCAACAGATTCGTATTTATTATGGTTTCAGTGTCCTATAGTCATATGACAACGTCAAATGGGGAAACCAGATTCACTTATGTTACTAATTTATCAGCTGCATTTATTCACTTAAGAACTGTGGCAAGAAAGGTGATATAGTGACCAAAGTTACAATGGCATTGAAAAAAGTGACTGATGACCATTTTTCAGACATAGCGACCGTTGCAGCATCCACATGGTCACGCGATCAATATTTTGATGTTTGGCAACAGATTCGTATTTATGTTGGTTTCAGTGTCCTGAGGTCATATAATCACCTTTTGAGAAAGGCAAATGGGGAAACGAGATTCACTTATGTTACTAATTTTTCAGCTGTACTTATTCACTTAAGAACTGTGGCAAGAAAGGTGATATAGTGACCAAAGTTACAATGGCATTGAAAAAAGTGACTGATGACCATTTTTCACACTTAGCGACTATTTTCACACTTAGTGACCGTTGCAGTATCCTCATGGTCACGGGATCAAAATTTTGATGTTTGGCAACAGATTCGTATTTATGATGGTTTCAGTGTCCTGAGGTCATATAATCACCTTTTTACAGAGTCAAAGGGGGAAACCAGATTCACTTATGTTACTAATTTATTAACTGCATTTATTCACTTAAGAACTGTGGCAAGAAAGGTGATATAATGGGCTTAGTGACCAAAGTTACAATGGCATTGAAAAAAGTGACTGATGACCATTTTTCAGACTTAGCGTCCATTTTCACACTTAGCGACCGTTGCATCATCCTCATGGACACGCGGTCAAAATATTTCGTGTTTGGCAACAGATTCGTATTTATTATGGTTTCAGTGTCCTGAAGTCATATAATCATCTTTTGACAAAGTCAAATGGGGAAACGAGATTCACTTCTGTTACTAACTTATCAGCTGCATTTATTCACTTAAGATCTGTGGCAAGAAAGGTGATATAATGGGCTTAGTGACCAAAGTTACAATGGCATTGAAAAAGTGACTGATGACCATTTTTCACACCTAGCAACCATTTTCACACTTAGTGACCGTTGCAGTATCCTCATGGTCACGGGATCAAAATTTTGATGTTTGGCAACAGATTCGTATTTATGATGGTTTCAGTGTCCTGAGGTCATATAATCACCTTTTTACAGAGTCAAAGTGGGAAACCAGATTCACTTATGTTACTAATTTATTAACTGCATTTATTCACTTAAGAACTGTGGCAAGAAAGGTGATATAATGGGCTTAGTGAAAAAGTTACAATGGCATTGAAAAAAGTGACTGATGACCATTTTTCAGACATAGCGACCATTTTCACACTTAGCGACCGTTGCAGCATCCTCATGGTCACGCGATCAAAATTTTTGTATTTGGCAACAGATTCGTATTTATGATGGTTTCAATGTCCTGAATCGAAAGTGAGAAAATAAAAGCTACTATACGCGAAAGAGCAGAAAACAATGTCGAAAAACCACGCCAAATTATTCTCAGTAGCACAGCTGGAGTCTCACTAGAAGCAGCCCATCTTTTGCCATCCTTTTCAGCAACTCAGCGTACTATACAACGAAAACGGAAGAGGCCTGATGTCACCAATCCAAGACCACAATGTGTTCAAGAAATTATTACCTTTAAAGCAAACGTTAATTTTTACTGTGGTTAAAACAAACGTTAACTTTTCCTAGCATTCAAAAGCTTCTGTTTCCAAACATTCAAAAGCTCATTTTGTAGTTTACTGGGGTTAAAACAAACGTTAACTTTAAATAGCATTCAAAAGCTGCAATTTACATTTTACTGCCCTAAAACAAATGTTAATTCAAAGCATTCACTTTTTTGCGCTGCCGTCGTCGCGCTGATATCAACACGGTAATGTGGGCGCAATAATGACGACACGTACTTGTCGATGCGTATTTATCGGCGCTCTTTGGCCTGGCGGGTGTTGTCGTGCCATGGGGGAAAAAGACACTGGAGACATGGAGGCTGCTTGGAAAGATGGTTTATTGGTGGACAGGAGCACATGGCTTGAGTCCTGAACAGAAAAGATGATCACATTCTTCAATATTGGTGGAGAAGAAGAGAAGGGCTGAGGGAGGGGCTTGCTAGGCTTTTATAACCTGTTCAGTCCCACCTCTGTTTCCTGTTCCTGTGTAACAAATGTATTCTGAGTGGTTGTCAGACTCCCATGGGGCCATGCAGGGGCAACTATCTAGGCTGCGTTTTGAATCCAGGTTTGGTTGAGTTCTCAGATGCCATTGGGTGAATTGGGTAAAGGGCCAGTATCATCATGCCTTAATCCCATCACCTGGAGCTGAAAGGAAGAATTCTTTATTATGCAAAGGGACTGGCTTAGTCATCTTAATGGCCCATTGATAAAGGGGGTGGGGGCAGGAAGCTGCAGGGGGCTATTCTCTCTTCCTTTTCACATCCAGGGAAATATTCTGCCTTTTCAATATTTCCTAGGATATTTCATTTTTCTGGGAGAGGGCGGGGTGATAACTTTCCATAGGAGGACACATCAGGGCTGTGGTGGGTGGGTGGGTGGGTGGAAGGATGGATGGATGGATGGATGGAGAGGGATGGATGGATGGATAGATGGATGGATGGATGGATGGATAGATAGATAGATAGATAGAAAGAAAGAAAGAAAGAAAGAAAGAAAGAAAGAAAGAAAGAAAGAAAGAAAGAAAGAAAATTCTTTACACTGAGAACAATCAATCAGTGGAAGGGTTTGCCTCCAGATGTTGTGTGCTCTCCATCACTCGAGGTTTTCGGGAAAAGAGAGGACAGACATCTGACTGGGATGGTTTAAGGACCATCAAGCAAGAGTTGGAGTAGAAGACATCCAAGGTCTCTTTTAGCCCCCTGAGTCTAGGATCTCCTCAAACCTCCCTCCTCTTTTCTTGTCTTTCATCAGCCGTATGAAGCCCTCCTTGAACTCCGAGGTGAGGTCTGAAGTGGTCAACCAAAGCATCCAGAAGGTGTTTTCGTTGCCAGCTCTCAAAGTGTCCACAATGAAAACAGATAGCCAACCCCCATCATCTCATCTCAGGTGAGCAGTCCAGATGGAGCAAAGCAATAGGGGATCCACCTGGAAACAAGGATGCAGTGAACAGGATTCCTGATCTCCTCAACAGCCCTGGATCCATCCCTCGAGCCAAAGGACCCCTTGGCTTGTCCCTTCCTCTTTGGTCTTGAAAGTCTGCTTCCCCTTCTCGTTCTACGTTTCTGGATCCCAGGAGTCCCTATTTTGAAGCCCTAAACATTTACAGGGGGTTTTCCTCCCCATCTTTTCTCTCTTCCTCCACTTCTCTTTTATCTTCTGGTTGAAGGATCTTCTCAAGACCAATTCCCATCTCCTCCCTTTGCCCCCCAACAAAAGAAGGGCCATGGTGGGGCAGAGCAACCATGGTCTGCAGGCACTAGCTATGATTCCTAGCAGAGGTGGGCTCCTACCAGTTTGCACCAGTTCGGTAGAACTGGTTCGTCAAATCCACTGAACCGTTTAGAAGAGGTTCCACCAGTGGACCCGGAAATCAGGCCACACCTATAGAAGAGGTTCCAAAATTTTTTAAAACCCAACACTGACACACATACACACACAAACACAGAGAGAGAGAGACAGAGAGAGAAAGAGAAAAAAAGGAAGAAATAAATAAAAAAGGAATAAAAAGTGAGAGATGAAAGAAAAAAAGGAAAAGGGGACAGAGAGACAAAAGGAAGGAGAGAGAGAGAGAGAGAGAGAGAGAGAGAGAGAACACATGGCCAGCAAGCTACTCCCACCAGGTCACATGGCCGGCAAGTCACTCCCACAAAGGAGGCCACACCCACAGAGTAGGTTCGAAATTTTTTTGAAACCCACCACTGATTCCTAGGTAGTCTCAGATAACCCTCAGTATTCACATGCTTAGCAACCGAATCAGATTCATGATGGTCGGAGTATTATAGAGTCAAATGACCCCCTACTGTGACCTTCTGACTAGTAAATAGGGAAGCTGGATTCACTTAACAACTGTGTGACCAACTTAACAACCAAAGAGATACACTTAACCACTGTGGCAAGAAAGTTCATAAAATGGGGGCAAAATTCACTAATGACTCACTTAGCAATGGAAATTTTGGTCTCAATTGTGATCGTAAGATGAGGACTGCCTATATTTGAATCTTCCAGAACTGTTAAGGAAGAGAAAACGGCCCTACAAGGTCAGCCACTCCATTTACTGCAGACCTCTGGACTTCAACTCCCAGAATTCCATGGCTGGCTCAGGAAGGTTGGGAGCTGCAGTGCCCCAGTCGTAAAATGGCCATCAGTTCCCCACCCCTGGATTTCTGCCTCTTTCAGGAGACTTCCTTCCTTAACGCCCCTCCTTCCTTCTGACATTTTCTCCTTTTTTAAAGGATTTCTATCATCAGATAGCCACTGCCTGCAACAACATGCTGACCGGATTGCTGTCTGAAGCTCCCAATTTGGATGCCCTGCAGGAGATCCTGATGGTAAAGAGAGATCTTTCTTGGGGTGGGTCGTCCGGTCATCCAGATGTTCAGGCTGGATTTGGCCCTTCTGTCCCCCTGTGGAGTCTGTGGCTCTTCCAACTGGGAATGACCATTCCTCCTTTCCTCCTTCTCCTTCATTTCCCCTGGCAGCACACAAATCCCTGGGTCGATTCTCCCAAGAGCCACGAGAGATGGAGGGCCCTCAAGACCATCAAGCACCTCTTCAAGTTTGTTTCGGAAAATGTCAATTTTGACGTAAGTCTCCCTTTGTGATGAGAAGCAAAATGTTTTCAAAGAAAGGAAACCCCCCAAGAAAGTCCAGCTGCCTTTTAGGAAAAGCACCTTTGGGATGTGACAAGGAGGATACAAGGAGTCCTGCTTGAGCAGAGGATTGGAGGAGAAGACCTCCACGGTTCCTTCCAGCCACTGCGGTTATGTCATGCTGTGATACTGAGATTCTGTAATTCTCATGTTCTGTGAATCAAAGATTCTGAGATTCTGTAATTGTCAGGTTCTGTGATTCAAAGATTCTGAGATTCTGAAATTCTCAGGTTCTGTGATTCAAAGATTCTGAGATTCTGTAATTCTCAGGTTCTGTGATTCAAAGATTCTGAAATTCTGAAATTCTCAGGTTCTGTGTTTCAAAGATTCTGAGATTCTATAATTCTCAGGATCTGTGATTCAAAGTTTCTGAGATTCTAAAATTCTCAGATTCTGTGATTCAAAGTTTCTGAGATTCTGTAATTCCGGGGTTCTTTTAAGAAGGCGATTCTCACGTTGTGAGTCAGCTAGGGAGGAGGAAGAGGAGGGGGGAGAGAGAAGGAACGATGAAGAGAGGGGCAGGGAGCAAGGAGGGGGAGGAGAGGGAGAAAGGAAGACAGGGAGAAGAAGGAGGAGGAAGAGGAGCAGCAAGTGGAGGAGGAGATGAGAAGGGATGGACGAGAGAGGAAGAGAGGTAGAGGAAGATGAGGAAGGGGAGGAGGAGGAGGGAGTGGGGGAGGAAATCAAGAGGGAAGGGAAGAGGAGGTAAAGAGAAAGTAGCGAAGAGAGCTGGAAAAGAGTTAGAGGAGGAGGAAGAGGAGGAGAAGGACAGCGGGGTCCTTGGTGCTCTCTGAGCTTGGTGGTTTTCTTCTTGACATTTCATGACCCAACTAGGTAACGTCATCAGTACTTGAAGGGAGGGATCTTTTCTCTGTGCTTCCATAAGTATTGATGGTCATCCCCCCTGATGACGTTCCCTAGTTGGGCAATGAAACACCTGCAAGGAAACCCCCCAGGTCAGAGAGCACCAGGGACCCCTCAGGTCGACCCTGAGCTCCAGATCTTCTCTTCTCTTGCTATGACTAAACTGGCCATCAGACGAAGGAAGTTGCCAGGTTCCGAAGGCCAAAATCTGACCTTGCGGTTTCTTCCCCTCCCTCCCAAGCAAAAGAAATGGACAAGAAACAGAAGAACATTGTACATTTGCAGGGGGAGGATTTCTTTGTTTCGGGCTTGGGATCTTCCACAACAACATCTCCAAAATGGCGAAGGTATGTTTTGGATCAGCCTTTGGCCTGGCTTTCTTTTCCTCCTCCTCCTGACCCGGAGAGTCTCAAAGGAGTCAATCTCACAGTGGGGACGGAATTCTCCCAAGATTGGGCTTTGGGTACCCCTCCCCCCAATGCCTAGGAGGAAGAAAGGGCAGGTGCCATGTTGGCTTCTTTGACCCCCATCCGAATCCCACCTGATGGAGGACATGGAATAAGGCTGCATCTCTACACGATGTGCTGTCCCCCAATCTGGGTCAAAGTCTCAAGAGAAGGGCGTCAAAGCTCTAAGGCATCTCTGCATGGTTTCCTTTCCTTCTCTCCGATAGGCTTTTGGGAAGCATCTCAGCCCATTGCAGCTAACACAGCTGCTCTTGGGAACCCTGGGGGCTTTGACACAAGTGGACACGTACATCTCACACTCTGCGGGGCTGCTCCTCAACGCCATCCTGGTGGAGTTTGGAAACGAGGAGGAAATTGAGGAAATAAGGACATTGCAGGGTTTGGAGCAAAAGGGATGTAGGAGATTTTGTAGAAAACAAAGATGAGAATGGCTGAGACCTTTTTGGCTCAGTGATGACACTTCTGCTGGTTTTAAGAAGGCTAAGGCTGGATAGGAGGCCACTGAGCGATCCTAGGGCTGTTGAGAAAATTGTCCAAACCTCCCAGAATAAGGTAAGAGCAAAACAAGGGAGCCATTTTTTTCATGAAAAATAACATTTGGTGAGCCAGTGTGGCAGTGGTGAAGGCTCCAGATGTTTTTATGGCTTTGTCAGCCGCCTTGAGTCGTCATGTGCGAATAGGCGGCAATATAAATCTCCTAAAATAAACCAATAAATAAAATATCACAGGCAGCTGTACAAATCAGGAATTTTTTTAAAAATGTAGGGCAAACTTTGACATTGTGGGGGCCAATTTATTTTCCCCAATGAGTGGGAGTTATCATCCCTACTGCATCCCCAATGGAGACCAACACTGAATCTCATCCTCCAATCTCTCTTTTGCCATAGGTACCCATGGTCTTGAAAGAGATTTATGACCATCTCCCAAATATTCCCCACCCAGTAACAAAAGACCTCACCCTCAAGGCCGTATGTCACTTGGCCTCCAAGAGGGTCAACCAAGTTGTGGACATATTGCTGGAATCCTCCGTTGGCTGTGATGGGTAAGAAGAACATCAAGTAGGTGGGCATCCTGTTGTCTTGGATTCCTCAAGTCTCTCAATCCTTTGCAATGTGGTGAATCCCTGTTGCCTTTAAAGCCCTATATGTCCTAAGACCCGGGTATCTGCGAGACTGTCTTCTGCCACATACCTCCCTCAGACCAATAAGATCGCACAGGATGGGCCTTCTCCGGGTGCTGTCAGCGGGACAATGTGGCGCCTAGGTGTAGTGCCTTTTCTGTTGCCGCTCCAGCCCTGTGGAATGAGCTGCCCCCTGAGATCTGGGCCTTGCCCACTCTCATGGTCTTTCGCAAAGCCATTTCAGGTAGGCTTTTGGCTGTTGACCCCATGATTGAGGTCCAGCCCCCTCCTGATTGGGTGTTTGTTGTGTTTCCCGTTTTAACCTTGTTGTGTCCAATTGTTTTTAATAATTCTTTTTAAAAATTTTCATTTCTGTAAACCGCCCGGAGTCCTTCGGGATTGGGCGGCATAGAAATTTAATAAATGAAATGAAATGAAATGAGCTCAGGTGGCGGAAGAGGGTGGAGGTTGGTTCTCTAAGCTTCTGCGTTGGTTTCCAAATGTTTTGTTACCAGGCAAGGTAACATCTTCAATGGAGTTTAAGGAACGCTAGTGCTGATGATCTTCTGCCTGTAAGGGCTTGGTGTGGTCAGTAGGTCTTGTGATGGAAAGGTCACATCAGGTGTGGGTTGTCTCAGGTGAGGGTCATATCAAGTGAGGGTCTTCTGATGGGTCTTCTGATGGACCAGGTGAGAGTCATATCAAGTGAGGGGCTTGTGATGGGGAGATCACCTCATATTGAGGGTCATGTCAGGTGGGGATCTTGTGATGGGTCTTCGGATGGACCAGGCGAGAGTCATATCAGGTGAGGGTCTTGTGATGTGGAGGTCACCTCAGATTGAGGGTTATGTCAGGTGGGGATCTTGTGATGGGTCTTGTGATGTGGAAGTCATATCAGGTGAGAGTCATATCAAGTGAGGGCCTTGTGATGGGGAGATCACCTCAGATTGAGGGTCATGTCAGGTGAGGATCTTCTGATGGGTCTTCTGATGGACCAGGTGAGGGTCATATCAAGGGAGGGTCTTGTGATGGAGAGGTCATGTCAGGTGTGGATCATATCAAGTGAGGGTCTTGTGATGGGGAGATCACCTCAGATTTAGGGTTGTGTCAGGTGAGGATCTTGTGATGGACCAGGTGAGGGTCATATCAAGTGAGGGTCTTGTGATGGAGAGGTCACCTCAGATTGAGGGTCGTGTCAGGTAGGGATCTTGTAATGGGTCTTGTGATGGGGAGGTCAGTAAAGGTCGTGTCAGGTAAGGGTCTTGATGGATGTTTTGATGGGCCATGGGTGTGTCACAGATGAAGTCTTCTAGTGGGAGGTCACTTCAGGGTCGAGATGGGAAGGAACTTTGAAAGATATTTTATGACTTTTCTTGTCACATTCGTTAAATGAATCACTGCAGTTGTCAAGAGGGAAACATGGTCGTTAAGTGAATCTGACTATTGAATGTGCTTGTTAGAAGGTCACAAAATGTGATCACTTGATTTTGGGAGGGTCATAAATCTGAACCAATTGTCCATGAGTCTGAATTTTGGTCAGATGATCCTAAGGATGCTGGAAAGTGTGAAAACTGGGAATAAGTCACTTTTTTCAATGACGTTTCTTTGAATGGCTCCTGGAGAAACGGTTGTAAGCCGAGAACTACCTGTGTATATATATTTTTCTGGTATCAGAGCCATTCATTTGGCCTTCAGTTTTCCAATCCTTCCTTCTGTTTGGGGGGGGGGGGTCATCTCTCTGGCTGGCCATCTCTTCCGAAATGGGGAAAGGATCTGATTCCGTCCCAATCAGTTTCTCCCCCTCCGCAGAAATGCCAGGGAGATTTGGGAGGCGCTGGCTGAAGACCCTTATGCCAATCTCAAGATCATGAAGCCCCTCATGAAAAGGCTAGAAGACCAAGACCCCAGCACCGATGCCAATTTCTTGGTGACACCAGACCAGAAATTGGCCAGATATCCGCAGAGGCTGCCTACCACCTGCACCACCTCCTCATGAAAGGAAACCCCTCATGAAAGGAAACCCCGCAAGAAACTCCTCCTAGTGGAGTTGGAAACGAGGAGGAAACAGAGGAAGTAAGGACATTGCAGGGTTTGGAGCAAAAGGGATGTAGGAGATTTTGTAGAAAACAAAGATGAGAATGACTGAGACCTTTTTGGCTCAGTGATGACACTTCTGCTGGTTTTAAGAAGGCTAAGGCTGGATAGGAGGCCACTGAGCGATCCTAGGGCTGTTGAGAAATTTGTCCAAACCTCCCAGAAGAAGGTAAGGGCAAAACCAAGGAGCCATTTTTTTCGTGAAAAATAACATTTGGTGAGCCAGTGTGGCAGTGGTGAAGGCTCCAGATGTTTTTATGGCTTTGTCAGCCACCTTGCGTCGTCATGTGCGAATAGGCGGCAATATAAATCTCCTAAAATATACCAATAAAATATCACAGGCCGTCTCTTCCGAAATGGGGAAAGGATCTGATTCCCTCCCAATCGGTTTCTCCCCCTCTGCAGAAATGCCAGGGAGATTTGGGAGGCGCTGGCTGAAGACCCTTATGTCAATCTCAAGATCATGAAGCCCCTCATGAAAAGGCTAGAAGACCAAGACCCCAGCACTGATGCCCTCTCAAGGAGGAACAGCAAGTCCCTCATGCCCATTGCTGTAAGCCCTCCACTGGTGGCTCTCTTTCCCTTGGATCTAGAGATGGGGAACACCTAAGGGAAGGGGAGAGGAAGGCAGTGGGAAAACTGCTGGGGCTAAAATTGGAGCATGAATCTAAGTAAACTGGGGAGCCCAAGGTGACTCTCCCTTCATTCCATTTCTATGCCACCAACGCCCTCTCTTTCCTCCTGTCCCTCCCGAACGCTGCTGAGCTCCTCCCCAACAAATTCTCCAACCTGCTCCTCGCCCTGGTCACACAGCTGTACTTCCTCCTGGGAGCCAGCAAGAGTGGATCCGGGAGGTCCAGCAGAGTCATGGACCTTTCAGAACAGATCAACCCCTTGAGGTAAGGAAATCTCCTGGGACCAATCTGGATCCAACTGGATATCACTGAAAGGGGAAGAAATAAAGGGAGGCTGATTTGCTATTGTGTTTTGTGGTTGTTGCACAAGCCGCCAAGTGAAAGCTGGAGCTCTCCTGAAGGGCAGCGGGAGGCCGGTTGGGGACAGGGGAAGAATGGCCTTTGCAGGGGGCATCAGCCGAAGCATTGGCACCGACTCTTCTCCCTTCCTTTGATTTAGCACGGCAGTGCAGGCGATCAAAAACCTCATCCTGTCTGCCGGATACGAAGAGGAATACGAAGATTTGGTGACACTGGGATGCTGGAAGATGCTCTTGAGCCCAGATAGTCTGTTTGAGGCCATTTTCCACCTGGTCCGGTAAGAACTTCAGAGTCCAAAGAACTTGGCCTTGAGTGGCAGTGGGTGAGAGAGGGAGGGGAGGGCTGAGGGAGAAGAGGAAGAAGAGGCAGAGAGAGAGAAAGTGAGGGAGAGGGGGAAGAGGGAGGGAAGGGGGAGGGAGAGAGGAAGAGGGAGGGTTAGATAGAGGAAAAGGAGAGAGGAAGGGAGAAAGAGAGTGAAAGAGAGAGGAAGGGAGGGCGGAAGGAGAGGAAGAAGAAGAGGCACAGAGAGAAAGAGAAAGAAAGGGTGGTTGAGTGGGAGGAAAGAGAGAGAGAGGGAAGGGGAGATAGAGGAGAGGAAGGGAAGGGAGCGAGCGAAAGAGAGGGAGGCGGAGGGGGAGAGAGAGGGAGACAAAGAAAGGAGAGGGAGAGAGGAAGAGGAGGGAAGAAGAAAAAGACAGAGAAAGAGAGGGAGTATCAGAGAGAGACAAAAGGAGAGAGAGAATGAGATGTAGAGGGAG
Source organism: Thamnophis elegans (assembly GCF_009769535.1). Taxonomy (NCBI): domain Eukaryota; kingdom Metazoa; phylum Chordata; class Lepidosauria; order Squamata; family Natricidae; genus Thamnophis; species Thamnophis elegans. The sequence goes on from NC_045543.1 coordinate 94,230,667, forward strand.
GGACGGAAGGAAAGGGAGGAGGAGGGAGAGAAAGACAGAAAAAGAGAGGGAGGGTGAGAAATTCTGTAAATGGACTAATTCATTGAGTAATTCATTTATCCATAATTCAGATAATCATTTCTCTAGCTTGGTGATTTTCTCCTCACTCACCAGCAGATCTTATCTGATTTCTCCCTATTTGATCTTTAGGAAACTCTTTGCATACAATAAAGTGGAGATGAAGATGATGTTCAGACATGCCAACACCTACCTGCACCATCCCGACTTAAGGGAGAAGACAATTGGCATGGTGTTCTTCTCGGAGGTGAGGATGCACCACAACATTGTGGAACTCCAGGAAAGTTGTGCAGGATTCAGGGGGACTTTATGATTAGGAAGTTGAAGTTGTGGGGGCTCCATCACTGGAGGCTTTGAAGAAGAGACTGGACAGCTATTTGTCTGACATAGTAGATGGTCTCCTGCTTGGTCAAGGGGTTGGACTGGAAGACCTCCAAGGTCTCCTCTTACTCTGTTAATCAATGGAATTGGAGGGATGGAGGGAGGGAGGGAGGAAGGAAGATTCAATGACCCCAAATTCCGTTTCCTCTTTGCATTATAGACAGTTTTGTATTGCCATTCTGTAGTCTTCGACATAAGACCGTCATAGAACCTCCACTGGTCACTAAGTGATCGCAGAAGCCTTCAAGCCAATGCCGTGGTCATAAACTTAGGATAAACCAGATATTTCAGTGATTTTCTTCTACAGGTTGTCCTCAACTTATGACCACAACTGAGCCACAACTGAGCGACTTATGACCACAACTGAGCCACAAATTTCTGTTGCTCAGTCCCTAAGCAGGTTTTGTCCCATTTTACCACTTCCTTTGCCACAGTTGTTAAGTGAATTGCTGCAGTTGTTAAGTTAGTCACACGGTTAAGTGAATCTGGTTTCCCCATTGACTTGGCTTATCAGGCGGTCACAAAATGGATCACGTAATCTCAAAACACTGCGACCGTTAGCATGTGAAGCTGACATCACAACGATACGATTTCTTCTCTCCCTCGTAACTTTCTCCAGTCCTTCCTTCCTTCCTTCCTTCCTTCCTCTCCCTCTCCTCACTTTCCCTCTCCTTTTCCCTCTTCCTCTACTCAATAATCAATTTTAAGGAGTATTAAGGGGTGATATAGTCTATATATCAACAGATTCATATATTATAAGAAAACAATAAAGGGGGGAGATTAAAAAAACAACCACCCTACTCCTTAATCTTAATCTCTTGAGCTGTTTTGGAATAAAAATACCTTCCTCCAAGATCAGGAATCTGTTAAGCCACTCGCGACTCCTGCAGCTTCTCGCTTATTGCATGTGTTGAAGTTCTTTTAACCCAAACCAAAGATGCCTTTTAAAAAACAGGTTTACATCACATTCTTATGCATGCCAGTTCTGTGTGTGAGGTAATTTAAGGTGGTTCTGACAAGTGTCGTCGGCATCTTCATATTCGGTCGCATGGGCAGCAAGCCACTCCCATCTGATCACATGGGCGGCCAGCCACTCCCACAAAGGAGGCCACACCCACAGAGTAGGTTCGAACAATTTTTGAAACCCACCACTGCTATGGTCGTGCCAAACCAACCTTCTCTTCAGTCTTCCCTACAGGAAATCTTCGGTTTACAAAAGTCTTTCCAGAAACCCCTCCGGATGCCAGATCCAGCTGCTCTTCATGGAGCTCTCCATTCAAGCAACCATTCATCCTGGCAGCTAGCCCCACACCCTCTGTTCTTTAATCTTTTTATTGATGGAATTTTTTTCAAACGCTTCTTACTTTTTAAACTGGACTGGATTTTTTCTTCTTCTTCTACTTTCTTTCTTTTTCTTTTTTCAATTCTCTAGTGCATATTCTTTTTAAAAACTTTTCTTTTTCTCCTGAAGTTTGGAATATAAAGAGGGGAGTAAAAGTAGAAGAAAAGAAGTTACACTGCCACTTAGAGGCTTGGAAGCTTGGAAACATTGTTTTTCTTTTTTTTTTTCTTTGCACATTTGATTTACATTTCAAGGTCTCTGAGCTTGTTTATTGAAAATGATAGACAGATGAGCAGGGACGTGCAGTCACTAGAGGCAAGGGAGGCAGAGCCTCCCCAGTCTCCTGAGAGAAAGGAAAGAGTTTTAAATATTTTTGCTTCTGGCCGCTGCCGCGCTCTGCCGCCTCGCCCCTCACCTCCTCCGTCCCCGCTGACATTCTTGGGAGCAGGTCGGGTGGCTGGCTGGCTGGGATGAGAAGAGCAGTTTGTCTTTGTGCCGGCCAGCCGGCCAGCCAAGCAGGAAGCAGGTCGGGTGGGGGTGAGTGCTGGCTGGCTGGGGAGGGACTCACCGCTCTTGCCTCACCAACGGTATCCTTCACCGCACGTCACTGCAGATGAGCATGGATTGTTTATACAGGTGCTCCTCCGGGGTACTATCAGTAAAAAGAAAGCCTTGAAAGAGAGAAGAATTGCAGTGAACTTGTTTGGAACTTAATAAAAAAGCCTTGGATTCTATATAGTGGCAGTGTATACTATCTGGAGGAATGTTGCAACACGAAAAAGAAAAGAAAGAGAATGTAGAATATTGAACAAAGAACAGAAGAATTGAAGAAAAAGATGAACAAAGAGATAAGAAAATTGGTGATATTGACAGGAGATTGAGGTTGGAAAAGACAAGAGTGGAATATTGTTATGGGAGATTGATAGATCAGATTTCCAAAATATAGAAGAAAAAAAGGAAAAAAATTGGGCAGCTCTAATGTTAGAAATTTTGGCAGAAGCATCGGTAATAACCAAAGTGAAGTTGATGCAAGGAACAGACGAGGGGTTTCAAGTCTTTACAAGATATGCAATGAAAAACAAGTTGCCAAGAGAAGTCCATATAAGATCTACCAAGAAAGCAATTAGAACACAAATACTACAAATGGCAAGAGATATAAGATTTCACAACTATTGGAAGGATACAGGATGATGTAATGAAGTGCTATAATAAAAACTAATTTAGTTAGAATATTACGCACAAAATGAATAATAGTTATAGTCAAATAAATGATTAATAATGAAATTCTATATAAATTGTGAGGACTATGGAGAGGATGCATGAAAGTTTTGTAACCACAGATCAATAATTTTATATAGAATACAATGTAAAGATGTAATATTACTGGATGGTTTTAGGATGATGTAATGAAATGTCATAATATAAATCTATTCTAAATTTAGAATATCTCACATAAAGAAGTAATAATAACTATAGTCAAATAAATGTTAAATAATTATAATAATTGTATACATATATATTAGATTGATAATATGAGATTCTATATAAATTGTAAGTGAAGACTATGGTGAGGAGGCACAGGAGTTTTGTGACCAATTGACATACTGTATGTAACTGGAGGGTGGTTTTTATGTGATATGTTTATTTTGTTTGTTTAAAAATTAAAAAAAAGAAAAAAAGAAAAAAAAGAAACACTGTGACCGTCATAAATACGGACCGTCAAGTACCCAATTTTTGATCAGGTGACTGTGATCAATGGTCATGAGTCTGAAAAATGGAGTTGTCCCTTTTATCAGTGCCATGGTGACTTTCCGCCATCACTATATGAGGACTGTCTTTTCTTTTCCTCTCCCCATAATGGCTGAATGTGGCATCTCTTCATAGAGGCTCTGAGGAAAGTTCTCTTCCTTTGCTTGGTTAATAATCCATCACTCCACTCTTCTTCCCCAGCTTCTTTCTCACCCGGAGCTTGGACACTTGTTCATCATGAAGGACATCCTCAGGGTCCTCCAAAAATGGATGGCTGAGCCATATCCCCTCATCCAAATATTTGCTGTTCGTGGTCTGGGGTATCTTCTCCAGCACCCTTTGAGGTAAGAGATGGGGGGGCAGGAAGGGAGGGACTTTCAAGGGAGCAGCAGGTGTGACCTCACTCTCTAGGAATTCTACAAGGTTAGGAAGGGTAGAAGGAGGAGAAGAAGACAACCACCAGAAAGAGGATGCCCTCAGCTACAGTGGCCTCTCTTCTACAAAGATGGAGGCATCCCTGGAAGATCTGAAGGATCAATTTGGAGACAGATCCTCTTGGAGGACATCCAAAGCAGAACAAGAAGCAATGGATGGAAACCAATGAAGGAGAGAAGCAACCTAGAACTAAGGAGAAATTTCCTGACAATAAGGACAATTAACCAGTGGAACGACTTGCCTCCAGAAGTTGTGGGTGCTCCAATACTGGAGGCTTTCAAGAAGAGACTGGACAACCATTTGTCCAGAATAGTGTAGGGTCTCCTGCTTGAGCAGGGGGTTGGACTAGATGACCTCCAAGTTCCTTTTCAACCCTGTTATTCTATGTTCTGTGGGCTTCTCTGTGTTTGTCATTCCTAGACTCAGAGAACTCCAGTGACCATGTTTAATCGTTCCCTCTTTTCCCTCCTTCCTGCAGAATACGATGTTAGAGCCGGTGCTAGTCCCTGTGGTCAACTGTGCTTGTCACCCAGACAAGTCTGTAGCAAAAGAATCACTCCGGACGCTTCAGTTCCTTTTCCGGCATCTGAATGCTCAAACCTATGGATGGAAAGCTGTCAATCTTATTCCGGTCCTGGGGAATTATTTTGCAGATGTACGTCAACCAAATCACAACAAACTAATCCACCACCCCCTCTCTCTCTTCCTCTCCCACTCTCCCTCCCTTCTCTCTTTTTCTCCCACAAAGATCGCCTGGGTACCATCTGAAGAATTCTAATTTTATCAAAAAGTCTTAGAAATAGTTCAGCAACAACTGTGTTGTTCTCATCTAAAAGAGTGTGTGGGCTTGCAGATGATCACTGAGCCCTTCCAGAGAGCTGGAGAAGTGCCAGATGAGGTGGAAGAGAATGAAACCACCATCAATCACCCTCCATATTTATTAAAAATCCCGATTGGTGTTGCTTGATCTCAGACACTTTAAGGTGTGTGGATTTCAACTCTGCTGGCCTGAGAAGGTTGAAGTCCCCACATCTGAAAGCTGCTCAGATTGGGAAACTCTGGTCTCCATCAGTATTTCTCCCTCTTGGCAACTTGGAGAGGTGAGGACTTCAACTCCCAGAATTCTCCAGCCAGCATACTGGAGTTGGAGTCCTCACATCTGAAAGCTGCAAAGATGGGAAAACAACCCCTCGATCACACCATAGAGGTTGGTCTGCAAGCCTTTTACACCCATGGCCAACCATTGGCATGGCCTTGTCTAGAGAAACAGTTGCCAGACTCCCCTTGCTTTGTCTCGTGAGTGGGAAACTGAGGCAGATCAGATGAAGAGGATGGGAGTTACGAAGGCTTTTATTGTAGGTTTAGTGGATCCCTCCCTGCCTTTCTCTTTAAGGAAACAAAGGAGAATCAAATGTGAGACGTTTTCTCGCCTTAAATTTCTGCTCTCAGATTTTGCTCAGCTGACTGTTGTGTGTGTTGCAGTTTGTTCTTCTAGGTTCTCACAACACCTCCCACTTCCTAAATGCTATTGGAGGGACTGACACATTTCTCTTCCTTGTAGGAGGACACCGAGTTGCGCAACACCTCCATCACCCTTTTTGGACTGGTCTTAAAAGGGGTCAAGAGGGCAGAGGGGAATCTGACCCAATCCATCCTGCACAACCTGATTCCTCTCATAATCCAGTTGGCTAATAGTTGGACCCGAGAGGTGAGTTGAAGGGCGGGGTCAACTAAGTTCCTGCTCTCTTCATGCTCCCTTCTCCATGAGACCACGCTGTACCCCCATCTTCACTCAGAGCAATGTGGTTGCATCATGTGGACCCTCTGGAAAAGGCAAAGAAATTCTGCAAACCTGAAGTTGTGAGGTCCTTGGTGCTCTCTGAACCTGGTTGTTTTCTAGCAGGCCGTTCCGGACCCAACTAGGTGACAGCATCAGTAGGTTGGAGGGGAGGGTTTGATCTCTGCTTAATGCTGGATCATTTTGATGTGGGTGTAGGTTTTCTGTTGGGTCATTCTTGGATTAGGGGGTTGTTTTCTTCTTGATGGTTTCCCTGGTACCAATATAATATGATCAGGGTTGAATTGTGGGGAACTCTGGTCTTCGGGGGCCCCCTTGCCCTGCCATAGCTTCCTCCTGGGGTGGCTCATCCCCTTTCCCACCCCTGAGCAAGGAGGAGGCTGGGCTTTCTCTGCAGAAGATGGACAACCTCAGAACCGGCTCCTCTGACGCCTCCTTTCCTCCCTTGGCCCAGATCTCCAGGAACACCCTGATCTCCTGCATCTCCTTTATGAAGTGGGAGGAGGTTCCAGAGACTTTGTTTGACTACGAGATTTACACCAGTCTCCAGAGCATGTATTCCAGCATCTGCTTGGAGGTGGTAAGTAGGAGCCTAGCTGGTTCCTTTTCTTCCGGATTAGAGTATAATATATTTTCTTTTTCACCTGCCTTTCTTCCTTAGATAAATCATTCAAGATGGTGGACGTCCCTAATGCTTCTCCTCCCCCTCCCCATCCTCTAATTTCCTTCCCAACAACCCTGTGAGGTGGGCTGCCCTGAGGGAGAGGGACTGGACCAAAGTCACCCAGCCAGCTTTCATGCCTAAAGGCAGGACTAGAACTCCCCAAGTCACCCAGGAGGCTTTCATGAGAAAGGTGGGACTAGAACTCACAGGCTCCTGATTTGTTTGCCTGATGCTTCAACCACTAGACTAAAATGGCTAGAGGGATTCTTCTTGGGTTGTTGCTCCCTTGGGAACACCAGAGGTTCCATGCCACCATGAGGACTATAAACCTTACTGATTTGTGGGTTTGAGGATCAGAAATGGTAGTTTGTGGAAAAGGGAAATTACGATGTAAAGAGGGCAAAACATAAATGCATTTATAAGATCAGAAGCCATTTCCTTATCATCTTTCTTTCCCTTTTCTTTTTCTATTCTTTTTTCACTATCTACTATTTTTCTTTATTTTCCTTTATGGTTTTTACTTGGATAAAACTGTCTTTAATAACATAAATGTGTTTGTGTGTGTGTGTGTGTGTGTGTGTGTGTGTGTGTTTGTGTGTGTGTATAATATAATACAATATAAAACTGTATTATACTAATACTTACGATACACTATACTATATAATGTAATATATATTATATTGTATTGCATTGTATAATAGTCCAGTCTAGTCCAGTCCAGTCAAGTCTGTTAGGTAAGCTCCCCAGTTGCAAAACTTACAATAGCTCACGCTGATCACTATACGACACTTCTAACAGCCAGCTTCCAAACACTCAGATCAGATCAGCATCTAACAGTGATTCTGGCTCCATCTTATGGCCACTTGAGGAAACAGCAACCAATCACATTTACACCATTATTTAAAGAAACAGGTACAGCATTGTTACATGATTCATATATTAACAACCCAACCGTTAGATTATATGCCTAACAAAATCCAATATAGTATAATAATATTATTTAGTATAATAAAATATAGTATAGTATAACAATCTTATAGTTTAAAATACAATACAATGCGATACAGTATAATAAAATTTGATATGTTATGGAAGACATTGTTGTTGAGGACATGAGGACTAGAAACTGTAGAAAGAAAAAAAGAGGAAGCTACAGAGTTCATTGCCTTGTTTGTGGCCATGTGTTCCTCAGATCAATCGATGCAAGGAAAAATTGCCGGTAATGTTGAAGCAGATGCTGAAATTCCTGAAGAGCCGGAATTCTTCATCCTGAGAGGCAGCTGCCCTCTTAATTGGTAACTCCGAATGCAAACTCTGGAATGAGGGGAGGAAAAACCAGGGCAGGCGGGCTTCCTAAGGCCAGGCATGCTGACCATTCTCTCTCTCTCTCTCTCTCTCACACACACACACGGCCCCGTTTCTTAAGGGTATCACTGTGGTTGTTAAGTGAGTCACGTGGTTATTAAGTGAATTGGGCTTCCTTCCGGAGTTTGCTCGCCCGAAGGTTGCAAAAAGTGATCAGGTGACAACCCCCCCCCAAAAAAAACTCTGCAACCATCATAAATATGAGTCATATGAAATTCTTTCCATCTGATCTCTAGATAGACCCAATTCCTGGGACCATCCCATAAAGTCCCAAAGCGACTCTTCCAAATATAAACAAAAGAATTCTGCATTTTCTTTCTTGAATCAGTTGATTTAGCCATTTCTGCCAACTCCACCAACCTTTTCTTTCCATATGTCTAGGCTGCTGTGCAGAATACATGAAACAGAATGTGGTGACTTCCAAACAAATCAAAGAAGTTTTCCTGGGTGAGTTTCAAAGTTCCCTCACTTGAAGCGGAGACTTTCTCTCCAGAAGCTCTGTCGCTGATCAGAGTTGGTTCTCAAGGTGGATCCTGGAAATCATTTCTTTTCTGGATTCCTGCCAGGTCTCCAGGATCTGCAAGAGGATTGTGAAGCTTCCGTGGCTCAGGCTGCAGCTGAGTCCATGAAAGTAATCGTCTGGCAGTGCGGCCATCGGATGAAGCCAGATCACATTATTATCCATTTCCTCTCCAATGCCATCCGGAACACCTCCGTGACCAAACTTTCATAGTTAAATAGTTTAATCCTTTACTTTATTGTCTTGGCACCCCATACCACAAAGGTGTGCCTTCTGCAGTGTATATTATATATGAAAAATAACACTATGCAATTGTATACAACTGTACATTCTATACAATGAAATTGGAAACTCCTAATATTGCATTGGTGTTGCCCTCTACAGTAGAATTTAAGATAGTTACTGCTCTGGGATGGAAGCTCTTTTTCAGTCTACTTGCCCTTATTTTTATTGACCTGTACCGTCTGCCAGATGGTAATAGTTCCAAAAAATTGGTGCCCAGGAGGAGATGGATTTTTAAGGATGTTTGGAACTTTCTTAAGGCAGCAGGAGCTATAAAGCTCTTCCAAAGAGGGGAGGGGGCAACCAAGGACTCTCTGGGCATCTCCCTTTCAGCTGGTCTTTGGGAAAAGGGAGGAAGCGTGAAGATAATTCCTATGTTGTGAAAGACCACAAAGGAACATCATGGAAACAGGACCTGGCAGAGAGATTAGTAACTCATAGGTACCTGATTGGCTGTTGACTGACGAGGGGCCCGTTTTCTGGGGTTCAAACATTTCCCTGGCTGTTTTTGTACATGCTCGGCCAACAAACTTAATAGCTGCAAAATTGAATGCATGTTCTTCATTGCAATGTGAGGCTACCAATGAGTTTGGGAATTGTTGATTGGTTTCTATTTAACCACAACCTTAACACGGAATGTGGCTTTTGAGATGCTCAATTTCAAATTAAGATGTGGATGGTGGTAACAGCAGATATTCTGTTATTATGTTAATTATGTTCAATTGGGACATTCAAAGTATCTAGGGACATTATTGGACAGCCACTTAAATATGAGGTAGCATGTGATGCAGCAGCCAAAAAAGCCATCACAGTTCTAGTTTTGGTTGCCACGATGTAGAAAAGATGTGGAGACTCTAGAAAGAGTTCAGGGAAGAGCAACCAAGAGGATTAGGGGACTGGAGGCTAAAACATATGAAGAACGGTTGCAAGAACTGGGTATTTCTAGTCTAATGAAGAACTAGGGGAGACATGATAATAGTGGTCCAATATCTCAGGGGTTGCCACAAAGAAGAGGAAGTCACGCTATTCTTCAAAGCATCTGAAGGCAGGACAAGAAACAAAGAATAGAATGGAATGGAACAGAATGAACGGAAATAGAAATAGAATAAGAATAAGAATAGAAACAGAAAAGGAATAGAATAGAATAGAATTAGCATAGCATAGCATAGAAATAGAATAGAAAAATACAATAGAATAGAAGAAAATAGAATACAATAGAATAGAAAAAATATAGAATAGAACAGAACAGAAATAGAAATAGAGATAGAAATAGTAATAATAGAGATAGAAATAGAAATAGAAATAATAGAGATAGAAATAGAAATAATAGAATAGAATAAGAATAAAAATGGAAATGGAAATGGAAATAGAATGGGAGAGGGGGATGATGTCGCAGCGGTACGACGGGTGATCTTGCAGCTCCAGAGATATCTCTGACCTAAACCGTCCTGTAGAGATGGTGACAGGGAAAGGCATATCCTACTGATCCCAGGGACATTTCAAAGTCCCTGGTTGATCCAGGAGGAGCCTTTTTTCCACAAGCTGTGAGGCAGCCATCAAAGGTGCTGAACTCAGGGACAGCTCCAGTACAGAAAAAGAGAAAGTTTGTTGATCTGGTGAGAGGACTTTTCATCATTATTATTCGAGAGAACACTCTAAAAGACTAAAAGTTAATTTAAAATTGAAGACTGAAGAGGCTAAGCGCCGAGATTAAGTCAGAGTCAAGTTGAGCGATTTTTTTCCTTCCTTTTTATTCTTGGAATTTGGCTGGGTTTTTACAAAGGTCTTTTACTTTTTAAACTGGACAGGGATTTTTGTCTTTGCTTTCCTAAATATTTGCATAATAATTTTTGCTGTCTAAGACTTTTTCCTCCCTACTTTTTTTCTCTTTCCAAGGCTCTAAATGTATTTCCTTTTTGAATCTGTTTTTCTTTTTTGAATTAAGGAAAATAAAAGAAGTGGAAGAGAATAAATAACACTGCCATCTAGAGGCCTGGAAACATTGTTTTCTTTTTCTTGTATGAGTGTTTAGAGAAAAGTTAAAAAAAGTTAAGACCTGATGTTATATTTCAAGAACTTTAAGCCTGTTTATGAAATGATAGTGGGATGAGCATGGGGGATTGTTTATACAGGTACTCTTCTTGGATACTATCAGTGTATGGAGTTTGGGCATGAAAGAAAATTTGGAATTCAAAGAAAGAAGACTGTAGTGAACTTGAAAAGACAATTGCTAATTTTGTTTGGAACTTAATATAAGAGCCTTGGATTTTACAGTGGCAGTGTTTCTCTCGCTTTTTCTCTCTGTCTTTTTACTCCCCTACTCTCCTTCTCATTTAACCACTGTCAGCTGGTCTGAGGCCTTCTGCAGAAGAAGTTTGGCTTCCCCCCTTTTTTCTTAAAGAAGGTGTGTGCTTCTTTTCTGTTTTTCTTGTCTATTTTTGGGGATGCATATATAGACATATATTTTCCCCCTTTCCTGCTGGATTTTGTTATTTTATTTCACTGAACTTAATTAAGATAAAGAAGAACATGAAGATTTTTATTATTGTTCCTTTTATTTATTTATTTTGTGAATGATATGTTTTTTCTTTTTTTTCTTTTAAACAACTGGAACCAATTGGATTAGGACAAACAAGAGCATGAAGATTTTTTCCTTTCCCCCATTTTTTTCTTTTTTCCATTTCCTTTTTTCTCTCTCTTCTTATTAGGGTCACTTGGGATTATAACTGTCCTCTATATAAGTAGATTAAGGTATAGAAGAACCTGAAGACTTTGTATTTTTCAACTACCATATAGTATATCAACTGTTTTGAAATGAGTTAAAAGATAACGGCCGCTGGCTCTGCAATATCAACTTCCTCTTCTTCATCATCTGGAGGACAAAGATCAATACACACAATGTTGCAACAGGAAAAAGACAAGGAAGTGATACTGCAGATGATTATGCAAGGAATACAAAAAATACAAGTAAGACCAGAGAAGATAGAAAAGAGAACAGATAACATTGAAAAGAGAATAGAAAATATAGAACAAAGAAGAGAAAACATCAAACAAAAAGCAGGGAATGGAGATGGGAAAATTGAGAATATTCACCAAATGATGATGAAATATGAGGACAGACTTCAAAAAACTGAAGAAAAAGATGAGCAAAAGATAAGAAAATTGGAAATATTGATACCAGATTCAGTGTGGTTGAAAAAGATAACAGTGGAATACTGGGATGGGAGATCAATGGATCAGAATTTTATCTCAGATTTCAGATTTTATTTCAGATTTAGAAGAAAAGGGAGAAAATCTGGCAGAAATAATGATAGAAATTCTGGCAGACATCTTGGAGATAACCCAAGAGAAGATGATGGATGGTATAGACAAGTTGTTTTGAGTCTATATAAGATATGCAGTGAGAAACAATCTCCCAAGAGAAGTTCATATAAGATTTACTAAGAAAGTAATTAAGACACAAATATTAGAGAAGGCAAGAGACAAAAGACTTGAATAAAAAATAAGGAGATTGCGGTTTTGAAACAAGTACCAAGAAGAGTGAAAGAGAATAGAATACCAATTTGTGACTAAAATTTTACTTTAAAAAGTTGTTAATTATAGATGGCTGATATCAGAAGGTCTCATGTTTGTATGGCAAGGACAAAGATATAGAATAGATTCAACTGTGAAAGCAGAACTATTCTATGCAGAACATTTGAGAGGGAAAGATGAGGAGACAGAAAAAGAAAAACCACTAATTGTACTCCAAGAGGAGTACAGAAAGAAGAAGGTGCGGTAGGCAGCATTGACCTTAGAGAACAACAAGAACCGAGATCTACTAGAGCAGTAAATCCTTCTTATAAAGTATAAATATGGAAGAGAAAAAATTGATTACAATTAATATAAATGGACTTAATTTGGCTATTAAAAGAAGGAAAACATTCCATAGAGAAATTAAAATTGGACAAAATCTGCCTACAAGAAGTACATATTAAAAAGCAACATGAACAAATACTGGTGCAGCCAAAATGAGGGAAAATATTTACTGCGTTGCCAAGATGTAAGAAAAGAGGAGTGGTTTTGTATATCAAAGATACAATCCCAGCAGAACAAATCTACACAGATGATGATGGAAGAATTTTGATGGTGGAAATTATGGGCAATAATAAGAAAATACTTTTAGTAGCAATTTATGCTCTTAATGACAACCAAGATGAATTTTATAGAAAATTATACATGAAAATATTTGCCAATCACCTCCAAGATGTGGCTTTACTCCCAAGTTCACCCTGTTTTCTTAGTAGTTCTTGTCTTCTGGCATCTCTGCGCATTTACACACTGGGAACAGGTTCCAGCTGTTCCTCTGCCTCAGCTCCTTCTCTACCTCCAATGCTTCAGTGAACTTCCCTCAGTCCCCAGGACTGGCCCATGTTTTTCCACAACCTCCTCACTGTCCGACTGCTGCCAGTTTCACTGGTGCCCCACAACAAAAGGGGACATAAATGACAAAGCATAAGCAAGGATGAGTGCAGCCTGGATGAGTTGGCGAGACCTCACTGATGTGTTATGTGACAGATGGATGCCAACCCATCTTGAATCTAAGACCTACAAGAGAACCATCCTCCTGTTGCACTGTAGGGCCCTGAATGCTGGGCAGCAACAGGAGGGAGCAAAAGCTCTCTCCATACCATGGAAATGTGAAGGCTCCATTGAATATAGGGCACTTCCCTTCCTGACCACATCACACATGACACCATTTGACCACATTTTGGTGTGGCACCAATTACAGAGAAGATGAGAGAAGTCCGACTCTGCTGATAAGGACACATCCCGAGAGCAGCATCTTCCACCATGGCCAAGGCTGCCTACCAACTAGAAGTCAATGACTGGTGACCTTGTGGGCATCCAAAACAGGGATGGCAAGAGGTCATCAACAAAGATATGGAAGTTGCAGGCCTTCTCCTAGGCGATGCAGGTGACGGAGCAAAGTGGCCCTCAATGATCCCAAAACCGGACCCTGCACCTCTGGGAATATGCTAGGAAGAAGAAGATGGGGCCCTTGGTTCTCCCTGGACTTGGTTCTTTAGTTTCACACTTTTCATGACCCAAGTACATCATCAGTGCTGGTGAGTGTGATGTTTGCTCCCTGCTTTTTCAGGGCAAGCTATTGTGTATAAACAGAGAGCAAACTTCACTCCTTTCTAGCACTGATGATGTTCTCTAGTTGGGCCATGAAACGTCTGCAAGAAAACAACCAAGCTCAGAGAGCATCAAGGACCCCATAGTCCTCATCATCATCCCCTCCCTCTTCTTTCCTCCCCCTCACTCCTTCCTCCTCCCCTTCCTCTCCTTCTCCTCCTCCACTCGTGTTATTAATAATCTTTATATATAGTCCAAAAATATTTCTAACCTTCCCTTCTCATATCCAATTATTACTTATCATAGCTCAACATTGTATACATTACTATCATTATCAATTTTTATTTAACTGTACCTATTATCACTGGATTTAACTAAGTTTAGCTAATTTTAAATTATACTCTTCCTTCTATCAACCTGTATCTCTCCAATAACAAAACAATCTTATATCTACTGCCATTTGTGGATCCAATTCTCCAAACTTTTTTTAAACAAGTCTGTACGAAGTCCTCTTTGACCTTCTTGTTTGTAGTATCTCTCATATAATGTTGACGCCCTCCTTCTGTTTCCTTTGTCAGCTTATCTTTAATTCTCAGCAGTGTTATCAAATATTTTGCAAATAGTATTTCATAGCCCATAAGTTCTTTAATGCTTTCTTCTCCTTCTATGTCCTGTCCTTTGAAATAAGTTTTCTCTCCATTTAATTCCTCTTTGAATATTCCATTCTTTCCTCCCTCAGAAATAAACCAATTGCCACGAATATCAACAGACTCAAACTCTTGCATTTCAATTTTTTGAATTTCCATCTTCTTATTTTGTATTTGATGAACATCCTCAGTTTTTTCATCACATTTTGTTGCCAAATGCACCAAATAGTCCAATTTTCTCTCAATTCTTTCCTCTGTATCAAACACCCTCTTGAAAGCTAAAAGTATCGCTTGAAGAGATGCTTGAAGAGACACTATGTTTATACGCAGTTGTATTTTTTCTTAGAAGCTCAGCAAGATTTAAACACTCGCAAGTAAAAACAAACTACAAAGGGACAGCTGTACACTCTTATCAGATCTTAAGCCAGAATAGCCAAGCAATAAAAGTGTCGAGATGTAAACAGCCAATTTGTAGCTGACAGAGAGTCAGAAGAAATGTTAGAGTAATCCATCCATTTGAAAAGGTTTACTTAGAATCAATCCATGTAAATAACATTTAGAAAGTAAGATAACCACTGTCCAGAACCAATTCAAAAATCAAAATTGCCACTAAGTTCTTCTATTCTTTGATTTAAGTTAGTTTTAAAATTTTATAGGCAGTCCGTTTTTTAAAAAACAATAAAAGTTTCTCACCAGCTTAACACTTCTCCTCCATATTGCCTTGACTTTGTCAGCCTTGATAGACTGGAAATTTTATTGCCAAACAAAGACTTTCCCCTTGCTTTTCTCAGAGATTTGCGATTTCCCCGAGATCAGCAAGATGTAATCTCCCTGTTCACCATCTCTTCAGGATGATTTAGGTCAGTTGGAACCCCCCAGCAATAAAAGTGTCAAGTACAATCTCAGAGCTTTGAGATCGTGCGTCGTCTCGTCACGGAATCGGCTCCTCCAGCCAATGTTAAAAATCATTTTAACGTTTGTCGTTTCATTTTCTCTCTCCTTTGGCATCTTTTATTTGATGCTTATTTCCACATTTCTTCGATGTTAGACAGACAAATGAATATTAGAATTACAGACTTGGAAGGAGGCCTCGGAGATCTTTTAATCCAACCCTTTGCTCAGGCAGAAAACCCTTTTCCATTTCAGGCAAATGGTTGTCCAATCTCTTCTTAAAAATCTCTAGTGAAGAAGCACCCACAACTTCTGGAGGCAAACTGTTGCAGTGGTTAATTGTCCTCATTGTTAGGAAGTTCCTCCTTAGTTCTCCTTGATTAGTCACAGAATAACATAATAAGAGAGTTGGAAGGGACCTCAGAGATCTTCTACTAAGATCTTCCACTAAGAAGTTTCTACTTTGTTCTAGGTTGGTTCTCTCTTTGATAAGTTTCCATCCATTGCTTCTCGTCCTGACTTCTGATCCCTTGGAGAATAGGTTGACTCCCTCTTCTTTGGGGCCACCCCTGAGATATTGGAACACTGCTATTAGTGTAACTCTTGTTCCCTGCTGAGTGGGCCACGGTGAGTAAGCCATGCTTAGTTGGAAATGGCCCTGTGCTTGCCCAAACTTGCTCCTTTTCTGATCATCCTTTGTCCTGTTCTTCCTTTTCCTGGATGATGGGTGGAGCTCTCTCAGACTCACAAACTCTTTTTCCAATCTTCAGATAAACCTGTACAAATATTATGGCTTAAAATTGAGAAATACCAAGGAGAAGGACCTTGTATAAGATCACCTCAAGAAGCTTCTGGCAATCTCAGTTGAAGACGAGACAGACAGAGAGGTGAGTGGGAGTGGGCTACCTGTGGGGGCTGAGACCTCCAATTTTGTGGGGTCCTTGGTGCTCTCTGAGCTTGGTTATAAGAAATGTAGACCTTTCGTGACCCAACTAGGTCATTTCTTCAGTTTTAGAAGTGAACAGGTTTTGAAGAGGGGAGGGGAAGGGAGGAGAAGGGAATAGGAGAGGAGGAGGAGAGGGAGGAGTGGGAGGAGGAGGGGGAGGAGAGAAGGAGAACTATGGAGTTTTTGGATGAGGAGGAGGAGGAGAAGGAGGGGAGGAGGAGGAGGAAGACTGTGGGGGCTGAGACCTCCAATTTTGTGGGGTCCTTGGTGCTCTCTGAGCTTGGTTATAAGAAATGTAGACCTTTCGTGACCCAACTAGGTCATTTCATCAGTTCTAGAAGGGACCATGACCTGGATGACTAAGAATCTCCATCTGTTTCCATCCATGGCTTCTTGTCTTGTCTTCTGGTGCTTGGAAAAAGAGTTTGAACTCTTTGTCCTGGCAGAACGCACAATATCTGCCTGACAGAAGAATTAGGACATCAATCCTCTGCTATGGACAAGCAGCCTAGGGAGCCTCCCCTGAAGACCTGGGTGTTTTCATCCAGTCCATCGTGTCCGAAATTCTCGTCCAGTACTCCACCATGAACAAGGTTGGCTGGTTTCTACCCTTGTATCAGTGCTGGCAGGACTGTTGCTTTCCTTTTGCTAGTTCCTTCATGTGTTGTTTACTGCTGCCTTTTTGTCTGGGGTTAATCCCTGCTTCTCTGGATTTCAGTTGATGGTGAAAAAATATAAGAAACGTCTGTAAAAACCAATCAAGCTCAGGGAGCACCAAGGGCTCCACAGTTCAAGCCTGAGCTACAAATATCCACTTTTGGTGAAGAAAGACAACCTGACTGCAGTTCCTAGAGGTTGCTGCGGAGAATCTGGGTTCAACATGTGACCTCCAGCTCCCAGTTATGCCTCCCATTCAGATCTACTTCCTGTTCCAATTGCCCTGGACATGATGAAATGCTAGTGGTTTCTTTATGTATGGTCATATCACATTCATTACACTCAAGGCGGCGCATTACCCTCTTTCTTCCTTTTCACACAACAACAACCACCCTGTGACGTGTGTTTGATTGGGAGAGAAGAACTGGGCCAGATGTGGACTCACCCAGCTGGCTCTCATGCTGAAGGCGGGACTAGAACTCACAGTCTCCTGGTGATTGGCTCAGACAGTTTGAAAGTCAACTGACTTTCATGGCTATAGTGGCACTAGAACTCTCCATCTCTTGGTGATTGGCCCAAAGTCTCTCAGCTGCCTCTCCTGCCTAAGGCGGGACTAGAACTCTCCATCTCTTGGTGATTGGCCCATAGTCTCTCAGCTGGCTCACCTGCCTAAGGCGGGACTAGAACCCTCCATCTCTTGGTGATTCGCCCAAAGTCTCTCAGCTGCCTCTCATGCCTAAGGCGGGACTAGAACTCTCCATCTCTTGGTGATTGGCCCAAAGTCTCTCAGCTGCCTCTCCTGCCTAAGGCGGGACTAGAACTCTCCATCTGTTGGTGATTGGTCCAAAGTCTCTCAGCTGGCTCTCCTGCCTAAGGCAGGACTAGAACTCTCCATCTCTTGGTGATTGGCCCATAGTCTCTCAGCTGGCTCACCTGCCTAAGGCGGGACTAGAACTCTCCATCTCTTGGTGATTGGCCCAAAGTCTCTCAGCTGCCTCTCCTGCCTAAGGCGGGACTAGAACTCTCCATCTCTTGGTGATTGGCCCAAAGTCTCTCAGCTGCCTCTCATGCCTAAGGCGGGACTAGAACTCTCCATCTCTTGGTGATTGGCCCAAAGTCTCTCAGCTGCCTCTCATAGCAATAGCAATAGCAGTAGACTTATATACCGCTTCATAGGGCTTTCAGCCCTCTCTAAGCGGTTTACAGAGAGTCAGCATATTGCCCCCAACAATCTGGATCCTCATTTTACCCACCTCGGAAGGATGGAAGGCTGAGTCAACCCTGAGCCGGTGAGATTTGAACCGCTGAACTGCTGATCTAGCAGTAGCCTTCAGTGCTGCATTTAACCACTGCGCCAACTTGGCTCTTGCCTAAGGTGGGAGTAGAACCTAGAATGTCCAAGAGGTATTTTGATTGGGAGCCTCCCAGAGTTCAAGGAAAGATGGTAGGCTACATAAAGATTGAAATAAATAGATGCACTCTCTTCCTCCTGATGTCTTCTCACCTCACCCTCTTCCCACTTGGGTTTCCAAGGACGAAGGCCTTCATGAGGTCCATCATCATGGTCACCAAAGCAGCTGCCCTCAGCAGGAGGCAAGACCTCCATCTACCTGAGAAACAGGAATTGGTCATCAAGGTCATCGTAAGTGGGGAGAGGCGGGGCAGGTGCTTCTGAGCACATTTAAGTTTGAAAGAGAATTTGAACTGAATTGAATTCCAATCAATTGGGCCCCAAATGATTCTGTTGCGAAGTGGGATGGCTGTTAAGTGAATCTGCCCCATTGTATGACTTCTCTTTCCACTGTTGTTAGCTGAATCACTGCCGCACGATTGTTTCATGAAACTGGCTTCCCCATTGTTTTTATTATTAGTGTTTATTTTTATATCCTGAGAGAGAAAGACAGACAGAAAAATAGATACAATACAGTACAATACAATAGTAGAATTGGAAGGGACCTTGGAGGTCTTTTAGTCCAACCCCCTGCCTATGATAGATAGATAGATAGATAGATAGATAGATAGATAGATAGATAGATAGATAGATAGATAGATAGATAGATAGAAAGAAGATAGATAGATAGATAGATAGATAGATAGATAGATAGATATGGATGGATAGTGAGAGAGAGTAAGAGAGAGAGAGAGACAGACAGATAGACAGATATTTAATATATAAAGTAGAACGACAAGTAGAAATGGGAAATTAGGGGAAGAAAGAAGAAAAAAGGCATTGAGACTTTCTAGAAGAAACTCCACAGCCAATGTCCAGAAATGCAGACGACGGAATTGTATAACTTTAAGAGCGGTGGATTCAACTCCCAGAATTCTCCAGCCTTCAGGGATTCTGGGAATTGAAGTTCACAGGTCGTAGTGAAGCCCTAGTTACCCATCCCTGACTTAAACCATGGTCAGGAGACACTGCAAACTGCCATCAATGCAGGCTGGTTGCCAAGCGACCAAAATATGATCCTCTGATCCCTGAGGAAGAAGAGTCTCTCAGGACTTCAAATCTGGGTCATGTGTTAGAATTAGAAGAACAAAGTTGGAAGGGACCTTGGAGGTCCTCTAGTCCAGCCAGGAAACCCTACACCACTTCAGACAAATGGCTATCCAATCTCTTCCTTAAAACTTCCAGTGTTGGAGCATTTACAACTTCTGGAGGAAAGTTGTTCCACTGATTAATTGTTCTGTCAGGAAATTTCTCCTTGGTTCTAAGACGGATCCTGGAGAGATCCATCATAACTTTAAATGGTGGCTAAGCAAGCAGTTGTAAATTGAGGATTTCCTGTGTCAACCAGGAAAGGCCTAGAGATGGGAATAGTGCCATCCGGATGGTGGCCACATCTCAGGAGCTTCCTTACATGTTTTTCGTTCACTTTTCAGGAAATCATTGAAGATGAGCCCGCGAGACCCCTGTCCATCATAATTCTCCATCAAGCCATCATCACCATCATCTGCATGAGGTACGTACCTGCACCACACTCATCTTCCCACCAGCTGGGGAGGAACTTGGAGTTGGATCAAGTGATGGGATTTCCATGCCAAGTCCCTATGCTCTAGAACGTACGTGTGTGTGTGTGTGTGTGTGTGTGTGTGTGTGTGTTTGTCTGTCAAACTCCATTTCATTGAGGGACACATTAGGGCTGTGGTGGGTGGGTGGATAGATGGATGGAGAGAGACAGAGGGAGGGAAGAATGGAAGGATGGAAGGATGGAAGGATGGAAGGATGGATAGATAGGTAGATAGATAGATAGATAGATAGATAGATAGATAGATAGATAGATAGATAGATAGATAGATAGATAGATAGACAGACAGACAGACAGACAGACAGACAGACAGACAGACTCCGTTTCATTGAGGGACACACATCAGGGCTGTGGTGGGATGGATGGTTAGATGGATGGATAGATGGATGGAGTGAGAGAGTGAGAGAAAGAGTGAGAGTGAGTGAGTGAGTGAGTGAGTGAGTGTGAGTGAGTGAGTGAGAGAGAGAGAGAGAGAGAGAGAGAGAGAGAGAGAGAGAGAGAGAGAGATCCAGAAGACATAGAACAATCAATCAGTGGAAGGGTTTTCCTCCAAAAGTTGTGGGCTCTCCATTACTCAAGGTTTTCATGAAAAGAGAGGACAACCATATGACTGAGATGGTTTAAGAACCATCAAGCAAGGGTTGGAGTAGAAAACCTCCAAGATCCCTTTTAGCCCCCTGAGTCTAGGCTCTTCTCACACCTCCCTCCTCTTTTCTTGTCTTTCATCAGCCATATGAAGCCCTCCTTGAACTCCAAGGTGAGGTTTGAAGTGGTCAACTAAAGCATCTGGAAGGTTTTTTCGTTGCCAGCTATCAAGGTGTCCACAATGAAAACAGATAGCCAACCCCCATCATCTCACTCTCAGGTGAGCAGTTCAGATGGAGCAAAGCAATAGGGGATCCACCTGGAAACAAGGATGCAGTGAACAGGATTCCTGATCTCCTCAACAGCCCTGGATCCATCCCTCGAGCCAAAGGTCCCCTTGGCTTGTCCCTTCCTCTTTGGTCTTGAAAGTCTGCTTCCCCTTCTCGTTCTACGTTTCTGGATCCCAGGAGTCCCTATTTTGAAGCCCTAAACATTTACAGGGGTTTTTCCTCCCCATCATTTCTCTCTTCCTCCACTTCTCTTTTATCTTCCTCCACTTCTCTTTTCTCTTTTATACGGTCGTAACGGGGAGGGGCAGATATGGCGGGGACTTTAGGGCTGGCCATTACCGGGGAAGGAGGGCTCGCTGCGTTATAGCGATCCCAACTTCCGGCCTTATGAGTCCCACTCCGAGGCCAGATGGCGCGAGTAATAAGGACCCTGGTCTCCGGCTGTTGTCGCTAAACGCCAGGTCTGTAGTTCACAAAGCTCCCCTCGTCCAGGACTTAATTTTAGACGAGGGGGCAGACCTGGCGTGTATTACTGAAACCTGGCTGGGCTCGGAGGGAGGAGTCCCCCTTGTAGAGATGTGCCCAGAAGGATTTCAGGTGCTTCATCAGCCGAGAGCTCAGAGAAGGGGTGGGGGTATGGCTATTATTATTCGGGAGTCTTTAGTTCCTCGTAGGATCCCTGCTCCGGAGCTTGTCGGGTGTGAGTCCCTGCTGGTGAAGTTGGACCTCGGGTCAAGTGGGTCTGCTGTTAATGTACCTGCCTCCCAACTGCGTTGCAGCAGCCCTCCCCTCGCTCCTCAAGTCGGTAGCCGAGCTGGCAATTGAGTTCCCCAGGCTTATGGTCCTGGGGGATTTCAATTTGCCCACGCTCGGTGAACACTCTGATGGGGCGCAGGAGTTCATGGCTTCCATGACAGCCATGGGCTTGACCCAGGTGATTCGGGGCCCAACCCACTCAGCGGGTCACACGCTCGACCTCGTATTCCTCTCGGAGCAGTGGACTTGTGATCTTGGTCTGAGGGGTAATGAGATCATACCCCTGTCGTGGTCAGACCACTGCCTACTGAGGCTTGACTTCCGGAGACCAAACCCCCACTGTAGGGAGGAGGAACCGACCAAGTGGTTCCGCCCCAGGCGACTTATGGACCCTTTGAGGTTCCAGACGGAGTTTGGGGTTATTCCTGATACTCTCGCCCACAGTCCGGTAGAGACTCTGGTTGCTGCCTGGCACTCGGCAGCATCGGAGACCCTGGACCGGATTGCGCCGCTACGGCCACTCCGAGGTGGTGGATCCCGGAGGCCTCCTTGGTTTACTGAGGAGCTCCGGGAGAGGAAACGCCGAAGGAGACGCCTAGAGCACCTGTGGAGGTCCGATAAATCCGAATCGAACCGAGCACTTTTAACAACTTGCACCAAGGAATACATCAGGGCACTTAGGGCAACAAAAAGATCATATATTGCCTCCTTGGTTGCGTCCGCCGAGTCTCGTCCAGCTGCCCTGTTTAGGATAACCCGTTCCCTCTTAAATAAGAGGGACACGGGGGACCCCTTGCAGGGTAGGGCTGAAGACTATGCCCAGTTCTTGGCGGACAAAGTTGCTCGGTTTCGGTCGGATTTGGACTCCACTTTTGCAGACCCAGCCGAGGCACGAGTGGACGATTTGGTAGACCATCGCTGGGTTGAGTTTCAGGATGTTACCCCCGGGGACGTGGATAAGGCCATGAGGGCTGTGAGTGCCTCCACCTGTGTACTGGACCCGTGTCCCTCCTGGCTGGTTGCTAACAGCAGGGACGTGACACGGGGCTGGATCCAAGCGGTTATTACCACCTCGCTTTGGGAGGGGCACTTCCCCGCCGCACTTAAAAGGGCGGTGGTGAGACCCCTCCTGAAGAAACCATCTTTGGATCCAGTCGTACTTAACAACTACCGTCCAGTCTCCAACCTCCCCTTTATTGGGAAGGTTGTTGAGAAGGTGGTGGCCTACCAGCTTCAGCAGTCCTTGGAGGAAGCCGATTACCTGGACCCCTTCCAGTCCAGCTTCAGACCTGGTTACAGCACAGAAACCGCTTTGGTCGCATTGACCGATGATCTCTGGAGAGCCAGGGATGGAGGCCACGCCTCCATCTTGGTTCTTCTTGACCTCTCGGCGGCTTTCGATACCATCGACCATGGTATCCTTCTGCGACGACTGCGGGAGGTGGGGGTGGGAGGCACTGTTTTGCAGTGGTTCTCCTCCTACCTCTCGGACAGGTCGCAGTCGGTGTTGGTTGGGGGACAGAGATCGACCACGAGGCCCCTAACATATGGGGTGCCGCAGGGGTCGGTCCTGTCCCCCGTACTATTTAACATCTACATGAAACTGCTGGGCGAGATCATTTGGAGGCACGGGATAAGATACCATCAATATGCGGACGATACGCAGCTGTATCTTTCCGCCCCGTGCCAACTCAATGAAGCGGTGGACGTGATGAACCAGGGTCTTGAGGCCGTCAGGGACTGGATGAGGGCTAACAAGCTTGTACTCACCCAGAAAAGACCGAGTGGCTGTTGTGTTTCCCTCCCAATAATTTGGTTAGTGTTCCATCGCTCAGGCTGGGGGCCCAAATTTTACACCCCTCAGACAGGGTTCGCAACTTGGGAGTCCTCCTGGATCCACAGCTGACTTTTGAACACCATTTGTCAGCTGTGACCAGGGGGGCATTTGCCCAGGTTCGCCTGGTACACCAGTTGCGACCCTACCTGAATCAGGAGGCTCTCACAACAGTCACTTGCGCCCTCGTGACCTGGAGTACTGCAACGTGCTCTACATGGGGCTGCCCTTGAAGAGCATCCGGCGGCTTCAGCTAGTCCAGAATGCGGCCGCGCGAGTGATTGTGGGTGCGCCTCGGTTCGCCCACATAACACCTATCCTCCGCGAGCTGCGCTGGCTACCTGTTGACCTCCAGGTGCGCTTCAAAGTGCTTCTTACCGCCTATAAAGCCCTTCATGGTAGTGGATCTGGGTACTTGGGAGACCGCCTCCTGCCAATTACCTCCTCGAGACCCATTAGATCTCACAGATTAGGCCTCCTCCGAGTGCCATCTGCCAGCCAGTGCCGGCTGGCCACTATGCGGAGGAGAGCCTTTTCTGTAGCAGCTCCGGCCCTCTGGAACGATCTCCCCGTGGAGATTCGTACCCTCACCATCCTTCTGACCTTCCGCGCAGCCCTCAAGAACTAGCTATCCCGTCAGGCCTGGGGGTAAAGATTTGAATCTCCCCCACCCGAATGCTGAATGAATGTTGTTTATTTTTTTAATTACGTGTTATGTTATATGTTACTGTATGTATCCCCTCCCCATATAAGTTGTTAGCCGCCCTGAGTCCTCTCAGGGAAAAGGGCGGCCTATAAATAAACTTATTCCATTCCATTCCATTCCATCTTCTGGTTGAAGGATCTTCTCAAGACCAATTCCCATCTCCTCTCTTTGCCCTCCAACAAAAGAAGGGCCATGGTGGGGCAGAGAAACCATTGTCTGCAAAGGTGAGGTGCAGTCAGGGGAGGCAGGGCCTCACCACTGTCATCATGAAAAGAAAAAAAAATTAAAAGGAAAAAGGCTGAGGTAGTTGCTGCCAGAGTCACAGTGAATGATTCTGCTTAGTACTTAACTGTTTAAAAAAGCCTCTTTAAAAAGTGCTCTCTACAGGAGGCGGCGAGAGAACACATGCCTCATTTATGATCACTCGAGCAGAGTTAAGCAAGGGTTAAAAGCCAAAAAATTCCTTATGTAGATGAGGCACGTGGTTCTCTCACCTCCTCCTGTAGAGGGCACTTTTTAGAGGCTTTTTTTAAAGAGTTAAGCAGAGTCATCCATTGGAGGCTCTGGCAGCAGCTAACCTAGCCTGACCTCAGCAGCGCTTGCCTTTTTCTTTTTACATTTTTAAATCTTCATCATGGCAGGCAAGAGCAGAGTTGAAATCCTCTGTGATTGTGAAATAGCTGGAAAAGGATGTGGGTCGGAGGAAAGGGGAGGAATTCAAAATTAATGTAATTTGTAAGTAATTGTATTATTGTAAGTAGTGTGTGTGTGTGTTGTACCCGCCTCTGCTGGAGCGCGGGCTGGCACTTTATTTTTTATGTGGGACATAGCGGCCGGCAGGGCTTTTGGACATAGCGGCTGAGTGGCTTTTGCCTCTAGCGCCGGGGCGGCAGGGCGGCTTTGGTTCCATCCAGCATTGATTCTTTGAAGTTTCCATAGGTCCTCTCTGCTTTTAAAGTCTTCCATTGGTCTAAGGAAGTTTTTCCTCTATGGCGGACACAGCGCCGGGACTTTAAAGCCCTGCCGCTGTGTCTGCCATAGAGTGGGACGCATCCCGCCAAAGCCCTGCCGCTGTGGCGGTCACAGCACCGAAAGCCCTGCTGAAGCCCCACCGCTGGCAGACATAGGGCAGCAGACATAGGGCGGCTTTTGCCCGCTTGCCTCACCAGCCATAAACCTCACCACACGTCACTGGTCTGCAGGGACTAGCTATGATTCCTAAGTAGTCTCAGATAATCCTCAGAATTCACATGCTTAATCAGATTTATGACGGTCAGAGTATTCTAGGGTCGCATGACCCCCCCTTCTGTGACCTTCTGACTAGTAAAAGGGAAGCTAGATCTCTTAACAACCATGTGACCAACTTAATAACCAAAGTGATTCTTTCAGGAGCCGTTCCTTCCTTGACACCCCTCCTTCCTTCTGACATTTTCTCCTTTTTTAAGGATTTCTATCAGCAGACAGCCAGCGCCTGCAACAACATGCTGACCGGATTGCTGTCTGAGGCTCCCAATTTGGATGCCCTGCAGGAGATCCTGACGGTAAAGAGAGATCCTTTCTTGGGGTGGGTCGCCTGGTCAGCCAGATGTTCAGGCTGGATTTGGCCCTTCTGTTCCCATGTGGAGTCTGTGGCTCTTCCAACTGGGAATGACCCATTCCTCCTTTTCTCCAGGGTTCTGAAGGAACTGGCAGATGAGATCTCAGAACCACTGAAATATATCTTTCAGAGATCCTGGAGCTCCGGGGAACTACCAGAGGACTGGAAAAGAGCTGACGTGGTTCCCATCTTCAAAAAAGAGGAAAGAAAACAGATCTAGGAAACTACAGACCTATCAGCCTGACCTCAATACCAGAAAAGATTCTGGAAAAGACAATCAAGCAACGAATTAGAGAACACCTAGAAGCAAACAAAGTAATAGCCAAAAGCCGACATAGATTTGTCAAAAACAGATCATGCCATACTAATCTTATTGCATCCTTTGATAATGTGACAAAATTAGTGGACCAGAGGAATGCTGTCAATATAGTTTACTTGGACTTCAGTAAGGCATTTGATAAGGTAGACCATAACCTACTACTAGATAAAGTAGAAAAATGTGGCATAGACAGCATCACCACCAGATTCGTAACTGGCTTACCAACTGCACTCAACGTGTAGTCCTCAATGGAACTGCATCTTCATGGAGGGAAGTATGCATGGAGTACTCCAAGGCTCTGTTTTGGGCCCAGTACTCTTCAACATCTTCATCAATGATTTGGATGAGGGAATAAATGGGGAACTCATTAAATTTGCAGATGACACCAAGCTAGCAGGAATAGTGAACACTCCAGAAGATAGGCTTAAGATACAGAAGGATCTTGACAAACTTGAACATTGGGCAATATCTAATAAAATGAAATTCAATGGTGAAAAGAGTAAGGTTCTACATTTAGGCAATAAAAACGAAATGCACAGATACAGTATAGGTGGTACCTTGCTCAACAGTAGTAACTGTGAAAGGGATCTTGGAGTCCTAGTGGACAACCATTTAAATGTGAGCCAGCAGTGTGCAGCAGCTGCCAAAAAAGCCAACACAGTTCTAGGCTGCATAAAGAGAGGGATAGAATCAATATCACATGAATTGTTAATATCACTTTATAATGCCTTGGTAAGGCCACACTTGGAATACTGCATCCAGTTTTGGTCACCACAATGTAGAAAAGATTTGGAGACTCTAGAAAGAGTGCAGAGAAGAGCAACAAAGATGATTAGGGGACTGGAGACTAAAACATATGAAGAACAGTTGCAGGAACTGGGTATGTCTAGTTTAATAGAAGGACTAGGGGAGAGATGATAGCAGTGTTCCAATATCTCAGATGGCGTCAAACTATTTTCCAAGGCACCTGAGGGTAGAACAAGAAGCAACGGGTGGAAACTAATCGAGGAGAGAAGTAACTTAGAACTGAGGAGAAATTTCCTGACAGTTAGAACAATTAATCAGTGGATCAGCTTACCTCCAGAAGTTGTGAATGCCCCCAAACTGGAAGTTTTTAAGAAGATGTTGGATAGCCATTTGTCTGAAATGGTATTGGGTTTCCTGCCTAGGCAGGGGGTTGGACTAGAAGAACTTCAAGGTCCCTTCCAACTCTGCTATTGTATTGTAATCCTGTACAAGTTTCTCTGGCAACATTACTTAAAAACCTAATAATATGATCTCTCAAATTCAAGGGAACATAAAGTGGCTTGATACCCCAGGTAGTATGCGCCATCATTTGTCAGCAGTCTGTTACTGTAATTTGTATTAGTCAGTCAGTCAATTTGTATGTGCAGAAGACATGGACAAAAATATGAAATCAGAAATGGCAAAACCCAAGAGTTTTGGGGAAACATCAAAATCCCAAGATGACCTGTCCGTGTTTTCTTGAAGTGAAAAGAAATTATGAAGACTGATTAGACTGTGAAAAACAGGAGATAAGATCCATTAGAAAAGTCAACATCATTTCACACAGATTAAATATAGACCTCAAGCTGCTTATCAAATTACAAATGGCTATTCAGTACAAGAATATTTGTGTGTTACACCTCATTGCCACTTTATGCAGTATTGTCCCTCAGTTTTTCATTAACCTTTTCCCACTTCCTTTTGATCTCCCCCCTCTCTCTCAACAATAATCTATTTTCTCAGAATGTCTAATTAATTCATTGATCTTAGACATGCCACAGAAATGGTGGCTTTTTAAAATCACAATAGGCTTACATGGCTACTCACCAGAAGTTGCATATTTATAGCATTATCAATTTAATTCTATCTTGTACTTCCAAGATAATTTTTTTAACTGATCCTGATCTGTTCTTATCATTCCACTTTTCGTCTATGGAGATTCTCGGTCATCCTGGTCATGGTTGTCCCAAATGTTCTTTTTCAAGAGACAACTGAACTTTCTTTGCTTTTCCTTGAAATGTTCTGAAAAAGTTTTTTGGATGAGAGGCAAAATATCTTCTAGAAAAAACAAATAAAATCCTGTTGCCTCTTGAAAAGGCATATTTGGTACATTCCACCTTTCCTTTTTCCCATTTTAACTACTGTGTGTAAATAAATGTTCCTCTGTTAATACAGCATACATTTGTCCTTTCTGTTAGGTTTAGAGTCACAATTACTATAGTATAGAAATAAGGGTCTCCAGGCATATTGCTTATATTTATGATGAAAAATATGTTTCATGATACAAACAATGCACTGGTATATTTAACTGCAGATGTTTCAATACATGTTCAATGCCAAGTTAATGCCAATTCTTACAAGTCAAAGACTATAAAGAATTAGTCAAACTGAAGCAAACTAATACCAAATACATACTTCAATTTGAAGAAATGGATTGTATCCTCAGGTGGTTGATAGTGAGATGGACTGCAGCTATATGAGGG
Organism: Thamnophis elegans; assembly: GCF_009769535.1. Lineage (NCBI taxonomy): Eukaryota > Metazoa > Chordata > Lepidosauria > Squamata > Natricidae > Thamnophis > Thamnophis elegans. The sequence continues at coordinate 94,259,127 of NC_045543.1, forward strand.
TTGGCTGTAGATAAAAGTGATATAAACAAGGGTGAAAAAGCAGTCACAAACTCTCAGCAGCATTGTCAGCAGGATGTGGTGAACTATTGGGTCAGAAATCAATTCTACATAATGCCACAGTAATCCAAAAATGGCATTGTGACATGATGAGCAGAGACTACCTTAAAATCCAGTCATAGCACCAACAGGGCATACTTTGTATGAACCTATTGCCAGATTGTCACAGGTAAAAGTTCCTGAAATTCTCTTAATTGAGGCACCAGAAAGAACAAAGGACTGGCAATCAACTTCTTCACATCTGTCAAGAAAATTCATTGAAAAAAATTCAAGAAAAAAAATGTGTTGTTGAAGAACGAGACCACTATATTTGGAAGTGACTATATGGCTACTGGAAAACAGCAAGAGCTTTATCAAATATGTATCGGCATTATGACGTAATTGGATTGAAACCTTCAGCAAATTCAGTTGCTGAAATATCCAGAACCAAAATAAACATTTTGAGTTCATTGAAACAGAGTGGAAACATGGAATATCTGCAGTAGGAACCAAGGAAAGCAGGATATTATTAAAGCAGAAATGCTACAGACAAGAATTCTAACAGCAAGTGAATAAAAGCTAAAGAAGTAGTTGAGATATTCTGTGATGGGTTACAACAAGCAATAAATAAAAAACCAAAGAAGTATGTTATAACAATTGTTGGTGACATTAATGGAAATGTTGAACATGAGTCTGTATTGGAAATGGAAAATTAGGATTAGGAACTCACAGTGAAGCAGGACAATGATTGATAGACTACAGCATAGGAAATGGACTGTGCTCTGCTAATGCTTCAGAACAAAACTCAGTTCCATAGCTGGATCCAAATGAGAAACATTGTATTCAAATAGATTACATCTTATGTAGAAACAGATGGAAAAGCTTTACCTTGAATTGCAAAGCACTACCAGGTGCTGACAGCAGATCAGACCTTCACCTACTAATCATAGAAATACACATCCATCTGAAAAAGAGTAGAAAAGATACAAACCCAGCAATCTGAAATCCTTCCCAAAAGAGTATAATAAGATTGAGGTTGAAAACACAATCATAGACCTGGAACAGAGAAGAAAGAAGATAAATGATTGTAAAAAACAAAGATAGAAAGGACATATAGTAATAAGAAGCAGAAGGAAACGAAGAACATGCTGAGTGTCAAATAAGTCCATAGAAACAACTAAGGAAAGAAGGCTGATAAAAGCTAGAAGAGATTTAGGAAAAATTAGATAATGTGACACATATTGTTCAAAAGAAGAAAGAATATATTAAATAGATCTATCTGAACTCAGAGTACAAATAAACAGGACAAAATAAGGAAATTATTTTAAAAGATCAGAGAGAAATCAGAAACTGATTTCTTGCAAGAGGTGGGAGTGGGAGGCACCGTTCTTCGGTGGTTCTCCTCCTACCTCTCAGACAGGTCGCAGTCGGTGTTGGTCGGAGGGCAGAGGTCGACCCCAAGGCCCCTCAACTATGGGGTGCCGCAGGGCTCGGTCCTGTCCCCCCTCCTATTTAACATCTACATGAAGCCGCTGGGTGAGATCATACGCCGGCACGGGATTAAGTACCATCAATACGCGGACGATACGCAGCTGTATCTGTCCACCGCCTGCCAACTCAGCGAAGCAGTAGAAGTGATGTGCCAGTGCCTGGAGGCTGTTAGGATCTGGATGGGAGCAAACAAGTTGGCACTCAATCCAGACAAGACCGAGTGGCTTCTGATGTTCCCTCCCAAAGATTGGACAACTATTCCATCTCTCAGGCTGGGGGGTGAAATTATACACCCCTCAGAGAGGGTCCGCAATTTTGGAGTCCTCCTGGATCCCCAGTTGACTTTAGAACACCATTTGTCAGCTGTGACCAGGGGGACCTTTGCCCAGGTTCGCCTGGTGCACCAATTGCAACCCTACCTGGATCAGGAGGCCCTTCAGACAGTCACTCACGCCCTTGTGACCTCAAGACTGGATTACTGTAACACGCTCTACATGGGGCTGCCCTTAAAGAGTGTTCGAAGACTTCAGTTAGTCCAGAATGCAGCCACGGGAGCGATTGTGGGTGCACCTAGGTACACCCACATTACACCTATCCTCCGCGAGCTGCACTGGCTACCCATTAGTCTCCGGACCCGCTTCAAGGTGCTGGTCATTACCTATAAAGCCGTACATGGCATCGGACCTGAGTACCTGAGAGACCGCCTCCTGCCGATTATCTCCCACAGACAGATTAGATCTCACAGGTTAGGTCTCCTCCGGATTCCATCTGCCAGCCAATGTTGGCTGGTGACTCCCCGGGGGAGAGCCTTCTCTGTTGCAGCTCCAGCCCTCTGGAATGATTTCCCCATGGAGATCCGGACCCTTACTACCCTCCCGGCCTTCCGCAAAGCCACCAAGTCCTGGCTGCTCCAGCAGGCCGGGGGGCTTGTGAAACATCCAGCCCCATGGAAAATGTGAATGTTGCATTTTTAAAGTGTTGTCTTTGTCTATTTATCCCCCCTTCCCTTGTCTATTGTGAGCCACCCGGAGTCCTTCGGGAGTGGGCGGCATACAAGACAACTAAACTAAACTAAACTTTCCAATCTCATGTGAATATCATAAGGAACAATGAATTAATGATGGAACATAATGTGAAAAAAGGAAAGGAATGGACAGGAAATATGTACAAGAAGATGTGTTCAGATGGCATTTAAGAGAATCAGTAATGTTTGAGGAGGAACTTAGAAGAGTTATAAAACAACTAGCAATCCATATATTATTCTTAAAGGCAACTGGCATGGAAATCACAAAGATCATCAGCCTACAAACAAACCCAACAGCCTAACCAAAAGACTGGAAAAGATTGGTCTCTATCCCAATCCTTCACCTTGGAAATTTAAAAGAATTTTGTGATTCTAGGACAATTGTCCAAGTCCACACATCATCAGGATATTGCTGAACATTCTGCAAAGAAATTAGAGCTTTGTATAGACAGAAATGTGTCAATGGAACAAGCAGGCTTCAGAAAGAACTTGAAAATACAAAACAATATAATATTACGTGGAGAGAGAATATATATACAAACTGTGTTTGTGTGTGTGTGTGTGTGTGTATTTATGCATGCATAAATATACATGCATACTGTTCCAAAGACCTCAATATATTGACCATTCAAAATTTTGGAAGTATTTCTTAAGGAATGAGCGTATCTCAGCACCTGATTCTTCTGGTAATAAATCTCTGCAAAGCAACTGAGAAAATGAGAATGAGAAAAGAATTTGGTAACAGTGAATGGTCACTATCAGGAAAAAAATCAATCAGGACTGTATTCTATCACTATATCTTTTCAGTTTAAACACTGAATACATCATATGGCTCATAGGTCTGGAACAAACAAAGGATGGCATCAAAATCAGTGGAAAGAACCCAAGATACAAAGACAATGCTAGCTTGGTTGCAGAAACTGAAGAAAATCTAAGAATTCTAGTAGTAAGACAGGGCTTCAGTTTTTATGTGTCCCTGAACATAAAAAAAGGATATCAAATGAAAAAGCCAAAGAATTTAAAACAATGAAATGATAGAATTAATTAACAGGTACAATTTTCTAGATTGCAGAATTGATAAAGAACTGTACAAAGGAGAGCCAGAAAAGAACAGGAAAATACAAAAAGACATTGAAGGATTTAGAAAAACTCATTCCAGTAGCTGACAACAGTAAAATAGTTGAGACACAAATAGTGCAGGCAAGGCAAACACCCTAGGAACTTAGATAGTATTACTTGCCTGAAACTGTGGGGAAATTCCATGACTTATTTCAGAATGATTTTTACTCCATCATTCCACCTTTCCATTCTCTTAGTGTTCTCTAAGATATATGGAAAGAAGATAAGCAGAATCCAGAAGTTTTATTTCCTCTCTGATTAGAACTATTGCTTTCTCCAACCTTGTCCCTTTTCTTTAGTGCTGGGTTTCTAGATCAGGTGATTCCCCTCCCTCCCCAGAATTGTTCCATCTTCTTGTATTCTGGGGACCCTTTTGAGATGAATATAACAGTAACAATAATAATTATAATTCAAATCAAACTATTGTTGAAGAAGAAAAGCATGCATTAGCTAGTGATAGAAATGATAGTCAAGAATAAGTATTGATGCAAGTTACAGTTTGAAACTTACTGAATGTACAGGAAACAGAAACATGAATATTACAATATTGCAATAATATAATAAAGATGCAAAGAGAATGCAGTCAAGAAAAAGAATTAAAATTGCTATGAAGTATTGAAGGGAAAATAGCAGGGACAACTGGAACATTAAAAAAAAGAAACTGAAGGCTTGATTTTTGCTGCTCAAGAACTAGTGCAATCAAGGTCAGAACTGAGAGAACATCAAATGATTCAAAGTGCAGATTGTAGAAAAAAGCAGAAGAAACAGTTCATATACTCAGCCTGTGCACACAAATTGATTATAAACAAGGGCATAATATGGTTGCCAAAATGATTCACAGGAACATCTGTAAAAATTATTGTAATTATTGCATTGGTAATGAAAAATTGGTATTCCAACTGTCTCATACTTTCCAAGAATTATACTGTTTCTTGGGAAAAGAGTTTGCCTATCATGAAATTCTAAATAAGCTAAAGAGATATTTTGGGAGAGAGTGATAGGTATGCAGGGATAGCATTTCTTCTTTAAATTAGCTGCCTTTCCATTTATATGCTCACTGGCCCGTAAGGGTGTTAACAAGTTAAATGAGCAAAAAGCCATCTTTATTGCAAATGGTTCCCTAAATTTACTTTCTTAATTTTTTTTAACATTGAAAACTCTAAGTGATATCCTTCTGGTGTTGGTGTCAAGTTAATCGAAATTTCATTTTCATTTCTATAATAAAAGCCCACCACTGGAGCAGTCAGCTGGGAAGCCAAATGCATAATTAAATATTTAAGGCATATTTCTTTTCAGTCCTCCCATGAATATATCAAAATTCTTATTTAATACCCCAGCAATTTTACTGATTTTATACATTTGTATTTTTTAATAATTGTTGCAATCTCTCTCTACTTCCACTCATATTATTTTGTATGCAATAATGAAAGTTTGGGATTGAGTATTCATACCTACATTTCCACCTCTGAAATATTGCTGTGGAACCAACATCTAGTTATTGTTTTTATATGTCTCTCTTTTTAGCATGAGATTGTTAAACTTTATAATTCTGCAAAAATAATAAAACAATATAACCAGGATTATACATAATTTATCAATTAAATGTGGTATTTTGATCAAGGAGCAGTAGAATATGTGCTTTACAAATGACTTTGGGAGAAATTATGCTTTAAGCAGGATATAATCCAACAGGATTAAATGTCTGGTTCATACCTCATCATTAAAGCAAAAGTTCAAAAATAATTTAATGTGGTGATATTGATAAGAAATTCCTCACTTTTTGAAGGAGGTATGTATTAAAGAACTATTTACGTGAGCACAAGGGAAGATCTCTCAAAGAAGCTTCAGTCTTTGGCTATGTTGCCTTCTGAGGTGAAGTATAAGTACATCAGAAGGCACACTATTTTGTGAATGTTACCTTTCAAATTGCAGTAGATAATTGTGTAAAACTAATTATAGTGCCAGGAATTACTTTGGCTAAAGAGCAGGGGTGGGAAGGGGGCAACCATGTGTCATGATTTTCATTGTTTCTCAACTGACTGATTTAATGAGGAAATATGCTTGTGAGATTCCAGTGGATGCTAAATATACAGCAATGAATTCAGAAATAGTGTCTGAAAATCTGTGAATTTAGAGTAGCTGTTTTATATTGCTGTATTTGCTTGCTCTGTCTTTTCCTGTCACTTAGTCAATTTCCTTCTGATCTAAAGTAGGATCTTGATTCATATGTTATTGTAATAACATTTAATACATGAATGCCAACAGTGTTTTTTTTTCAGAGATATAATCAAAAACAGAATTAAATGAACTGAGTATTTGATCAAATAGAAAGCTAAATATTGATACACTAATTTTAAAGGATATGCAGTATCCTTTAAGTATATACTTAAAACGATCAATTGATAGCCAAAGCCATTATATTGCATGTACTAAATAACAACAACAACAACAACAATAACAACAACAATAATTATTCATTGGAGGCTTTCCTGAAGCTTGGGGAGGCAAAAATGGCTTCGTCCGGCCCTCCAGAAGGCCAAAAAATCAGTTGTGCACTGGAGCTGAGGGCTGCCATGACAGCAAATATAGTTTCATGTGCCCCCTGTGGCATGCGTGCCATAGGTTTGCCATCACGGATCTAGATTTTTTAAATGACTTTTCCAATCTACCATGGAATGCTAGGTAATTAAAGAATTAATATTTTCATAAACTGTGCAGTTTTAAATATCTCACATGTATTAACAATTGGTTTGAGAATTTAATATAGAGTATATAAGTAGTAATATTGTACCACCATGATACAAGCCTCATGCCTTTCATATAATGCATGTACAAAAGGGGCAGAGCTTGCTTTATGTGATGTGAAAATCATTTCCATTTTGAAACTATTAAACTAACTATAAACTATTTGATACACTTATATTGGGTACACACCCATATAGCAACTTTTGGGGTCTTAGTATTACATGGAATTGTTAATCATGATATCTCTCAAGTAGTGTCAGAATTGCAACAACTTCATAGTGAGATTGTTGTGCAGCTGCCTTAAATATCCTGAGATTGCAATATTTATTTATACAATGATTAAGTCTTTAACCTTAGACTAACTCCAAAAACCCAGGCAACATTAAATGTTCTTGGACAAGAATAAATATAGAAAGAGTTTCTGTTCCAGATAAATTTTGTTCAGGGATAGTGGTTTCCTAAGCTTTCATATATATATATTTGTATCCTTTGGATCTGACTCCTGCTTTCATCTTTATAATTCAAAGTTTCTTTGTTGTTCTTACTTTTAGTCTCAGTTTTTGATTATAATTTCTAGGCTACTAGTCTTGCAAACAATTTATATAAGCTTAGTCTACATGTAAAATTAACATGTAATAATTTTAGCATTTTTATTTGTGATGACATTATCAAATTCCAGTCCTACCCTAATTTAACAACTATTCAGTATTTCAGTTGAATAGTTTTTCCAGTTTCATAAAGTTCCTGAAAAAAGAAGCATATTTAGTTTCAGAATATCGATCCCAAATGTGATTCATAGGCAGTCAATTCCAAAACATAGATAAGAAAAGGCTCTAAAATGTGAGATGTCTATTCTGATGCAAGAGAAAACTGACTTGGATTGCAGGATCAAGATGAGCATAGAGGAACTTGAATTTAATTAATTTATTAAAATAACTGAGTGCCTTTCATATAACCAAGAAAATTAGCCTATCAGTTTGAAATTGCAATACTCCTTAAGTTCAAATAAGTATAAGATGGGAAAAAAAAGATTCTGGATTCTAACTGGAGTACAGGTAGGCCTCAACTTGCAAAAGTTCATTTAGTGAACGTTCAAATTTACAACTTCATTGAAAAAAGTGACTAATGACCATTTTTCACCTTTGTCATGTGACCTTCTGACAAGCCAAGTCAATAGATAAACCAGATACACTTAACAACTGTGTTATAAACAACTGCAATGATTCACTTAACAATGTGGCAAGAAATGCTGTAAAATGGGGCCAAACTCATTTAACAAATGTCTCACTTAGCAACATAAATATTGGGCTCAATTATGGTCATAAGTCTAGGACTACCTCTATTGCCTGCCAACAAATTGCTCCAATAGGCCAGCCAAGGCATGAACGAATTGCTTAGTCATCTCACTAATAATATGTGCATTAAGATAGTCAAAAGAGAAAAGTGATCTGCCAGGCTTTGCTTTATCAGAGAAGCTATATTAATCATTCTGCCTTAACATAATTGTTAAAAAAAACACATTAAGAACCTCAATTTTTTGACTTTTTTTTCTCATCATTTTTTTGGTTCGCTGACAAAACCGCGAAGCCCTTTTCCGCGCCGACATAACCGCGGAGGGCAAATCCGCGCCTTCCGAAGCGCTCAGCAAAATGTGACCCTAGCGTGCTGACATCAGTACTACATTTTACTGCCTGTAATTGGTATCTTTATTCCATTTGATGCAACAAAATAAACTTTTACTAGCATTCAAAAGCTAACCCTAACCCTAACCCTAACCCTAAACCTAACCCTAACCCTAATCCTAATCCTAATCCTAACCCTAACCCTAACCCTAACCCTAACCCTAACCCTAAACCTAACTCTAACCCTAAACCTAACCCTAAACCTAACCCTAAACCTAAATAATAGTACATTTTACATTTCACTGTTTCAAAACATTCAAAAGCTGCATTTTACATTTTACTGCGGTTAAAATAAACGTTAACTTTTACTAGCATTCAAAAGCTTCAAAATACAAAAAGCTTCATTTTACATTTTACTATTTGCGGTTAAAATATTTCAAAAGCTTCACTGTTTCTTCCTTCGTGCTTTTGTCATCGCGCTGATATTGACGCAGTAATGTGGACGTGCTAATGACGACGCGTACTTGTCGGTGCTTATTTGTCGCCGCTATTTTGACGAGCGCGGTTTTGTCGGGCCATGATTTTTTTCATAGCCTATCCCATATCCAAGACATTTACACAGATAGAAAAAGGCAAGATGATTTCATATATGGAGAAATGGAGTAAGGAACTAATGAGAAAAATTAACGAAGAGGTGAGATGATATCATCCTAAATTTAAAAGAAAAAATGTAGATAATCCCCAGTCAATTGGCAGAAGATATGATCAGAAATTTCCTAGAGACCAGATAGTAGATGATCTCCTATAAATGACAAAAAGACTCTTCAGGAAGCTGTGCGAGTGTAGACAAAAGGAACTATACAGAGTCATCCTAGACAAGGTCAGTTTTTGTGGTTTTACCAATGAAAGTCTTTTAAGAAAGTTTCTGATCTATAAAAGGCCCCAGATCTTGAACCACCAGTATTGAAAACTTCTATTTTGGTTTCATTAAATTAATGCAGTCATGTTCTAAAGCTAGTTTGAAAAGCTGAAGAAAAAAGGATGAAAAGAAATGAATAACAGTCTTTATATAAGGCTACTATAAAGGAAACTAAAGAAAAAGTCCCTCTGAATTGCATGGATCCACACTATATTGCCAAAAGTATTTGCTCACAACTGCTTCTCATTAAGTGGATGGGTGAGAGAATACTTTTGGCAATATAATGTATGTGTATTTGAGGTTTTTTTTAAAAAAAATATACTCTGACAGACAAAAAAATATTCAGAAAATCTTATTAGTATTTTTCCCTCTAGTTATGCAATGTGACATAGAATTCTGTGACCATTTCATAATTCAGGAATTGAGAATGAAATCTCTCTCCCATTGTCTGTCTGTCTGTCTACATACATACCTACATACATACACACCTACCTACCTTTATCCAAATTTAGCTGGAAAATTTATGCTGCCAGGGGAACTTGAAAGTTGGAAATTGAAATCCACACATCTTAAAGTTGCAAAGGATGAAAAACACTTTGCAATTTTATAGAACCTTATAGAAAATGAAAAAAAGATTGAGACATTATGATAGGTAGAGGCAACTGGTAATCATGGCACCTATGCTTTTGAGATTTTTGACTTTAGAAGTATTCAGTGTCATCGATTTTTTTTCTGAATACAAATAGAGTTTGTTGTTAATAACGCTCCAGGCATAGTTTGTAATATAGTTTTGATGGTGACAATTACTCAAATAGCTGGCTTCTGGGATATGAGGTATTATTTCAGCTTTCTTACATCTCTCTCTGTTTCTCTTTTTTAATTTCAGAAGTCTTGCAATCTTTTTCTGCTTCCCTTATCCTTTGTGACCTCTCAGCAGTCTTGCCAATTGAAAATGAAATGGACATATTATTCTTTTGAAATAGTGATTTTTTTCTTATATAGCAGTGTTCAGTCTGCATGGTTTTTTTTTCTTAAATACAACATTTTAAAAAGGCATCTTTAAACATGAGAATTTAGGAGAACCTTAGGGCATCTACTCTGAGTATTAGCAGTAATAGCCTGCCTGTAAAGATTATTGAAAAAAATAATCTATTATTTACTTATTAATAAGATTTACAGCCTATTGCAATCATAAATACACACTTGCAGCTCACAAACCAGAGGAATAACATAATAAATAATAAGAAGAATACAATACCTAACATTAGAACAGTGGTGGGTTCCGGATCCCATTGCAACTGGTACACTGCAACGGGGCTGGGCATTTGCCATGTGTATGCGCGCAGCGTGCACATGTGTACCCACTGCCCACGATGCTCCAGCTGCTCAGTGAAGCGTCAAGCAGGCGCTGTACCCTCTGTGTGCTTGTGCAAATGCTCCGGTCAGCTCAAATAGAAGTAAGGCGAGCGGACAGGCCGTACCAGGGCATACCAGACGAAACCCCCCACTGCATTAGAACTATACCTGGTGTCAACACCTTTTAGATCAGCTTACTTTTCTGTTCCTTTTGAACACATTATGGTACAGCATTTTCTTTTGGTTTTCACACACACGTCCAGGGGTGGATTCTGGCCAGTGGTGGGATTCTGCCAGTTCGCACCTATTCGGGAGAACCAGTTGTTAACTTTCTAAGCAGTTCGGAGACCCAGTTGTTGGAAAAAATCTCATTTTGTTTTCTTCCATTTTACAGGGCTAACCCTGGAAGGCAGGCAGGAAGAAAACATTCTGGTGTTGTTTCTAGTTTAATCTTTATTGCCCTGCTTACAGAAACTGCCTCTTCGTTTAACCCTTATTACATTGTAACAGCTAAGGCGAAGCACCATCGACATGAGTGACATTGAGTTGGCCATGCTCACCCATTCACATGATCACTGAGCCACGCCTATCCAGATGGTCACTAGGGCAAAGAACCAGTTGTTAAATTATTTGAATCCCACCACTGGTTCTGGCAGTCACTACTGCCAGTTTGCTCATGGGTGTGCCACATGATGTAGCACGCATACACAGTGCAATAAAAATTGCTCTGCGCATGTGCAGAAGCAAAAAACAAGGTGGTGGAGCCTATGGCACCACCTGGAAAACCACTTCGGGGGCATGGCAGGCCTGGGTTGCTGCCGGTTCCAGCAACCCAGGCGGTCAAACCACTACTGGTTCGGCTGAACTGGTCCAAAACAGTAGGAACCCACCACTGACACACACAAATATCCTTCTGGAAACAGGGACGATTACATGTTTCTTCCTCATGACCAAAATTGTCAGTAACATTGTGGACTGAAAAAAGCATCAACTCAGTTATGTACAGCATTATTAATTAATGATTAGTCTGCAGCATGTATCTTAATTGTTGGAAATGACCTGATTAAGGCCTGGATAGTCTTATTGAATGAGCATCTATTTGGAGATGGTTTGTCTTGATGGCAACTTTTTCCTTGAAAGGAGTACAATAGAGTACAATTTGTACTGAATATGGAAAACAATATTAAAGAGTACTCATGGTGAAGGTTCACAATCAAAGCTGGTAAGCAATGATTCAGAGACCAAATTGTGTATTAGTGGACGAGCAAAATACTATGGTTATAATTTATTTGGACTTCAGTAAGGCATTTAATAAAATAGACCACAACTTAGTGCTTGATAAGATGTGAAAAGGTGGGTTAGATAGCGTCACCACTAAATGGATTCATAACTGGCTGACCAACTGATCAACAGCACTCAACATGTAGTCCTTAATGTAACTGCATCTTCATGGAGAAAAATATGCAGTGAAATAGCCAAAGGTTCTGTCATAGGTCCAGTATTGTTTAATATACGCATCAATGATTTAGACTAAGGGATAGAAGAGGATCTTTTGAAATTTGCAGATGACACCAAGCTAGCAGGATTGGGCAAAATTTCTGGCTCAAGATACAGAAGGATAAAAAATAAAAAATTGGGGGTAAATTCTGTTATGTCTCATATCACATACAACAATTCTGTAATACAAATATTATCAGGAAAAACTGCTTAAACTGAAAGAACCTGAATAAGAGAAGTCTTAGTAACAACTTGATGGGAATCAGTAATTATCACACTGAAAAATAGTTTCCTTGGCTCTCACTTCAATGTCATTGTAGATAACAATGGATAGCTTATAGCTCTCACAGGTGTTGAATAAATTAAAAACTAATTTATAGCTTTAAAGCCTATTAAAGTATTAATACCTAATAAAAGAGAAATAAAAGAATCTGCTCCTAGTGACAAGAAATTTATTTTACGGCTATGTAGCATTTTTGGTAGCAATAGAATAATAATTGAGGAAAAAACCATTTGCTTCTTCCTCTTAAACCTTTTTATCATATGTTATCTCAGTCTCCTTATCTATATTATTGGCTTGTTCACTCCTCAGAGTAAAAAGAAAATGCTGGCAAATCAGTCACCAGAGAGAAACATTTTTAGAAATGTTAATTTCTCCTTTAGGATTTGATACTTCTCCAGTTTCTCTTACCCTTCTTCCTGATGTTGTCCCAGTGTTTTTGGCACTATTGCATCACCATTGCTGTTTTCTTTGCCTGCTACCAAAATGTCTTTTTAGGTTTAGGTTTAGGTTTAATTTATTTGTATGCCGCCCTTTTCCCGGAAGGGATTCAGGGCGGCTCACAACTCAAAAGGGAGGGGAAATACAAACTAGCACCTTGAAGCGTACCTGGAGATCAACAGGCAGCCAGTGCAGCTCGCGGAGGATAGGTGTTACGTGGGTGAACCGAGGCGCACCCACAATCGCTCGCGCGGCTGCATTCTGGACAAGCTGGAGTCGCTGAAAATTCTTCAAGGGCTGCCCCATGTAGAGCACGTTACAGTAATCCAGTCTGGAGGTCACAAGGGCACGAGTGACTGTTGTGAGAGCCTCCCGGTTCAGGTAGGGATGCAACTGGTGTACCAGGTGAACCTGGGCAAATGCCCCCCTGGTCACAGCTGACAAATGGTGTTCAAAATCAGCTGTGGGTCCAGGAGGACTCCCAAGTTGCAGACCCTGTCTGAGGGGCGTACTATTTGACCCCCCAGCCTGAGAGATGGAACACTTGGCCAATTAGTAGGAGGGAAGCACAGCAGCCACTCGGTCTTATCTGGATTGAGTACAAGCTTGTTAACCCCCATCCAGTCCCTAACAGCCTCAAGGCCCTGGCACATCACGTCCATCGCTTCATTGAGTTGGCACGGGGCGGACAGATACAGCTGTGTATCATCCGCATACTGGTGGTATTTTATCCCGTGCCGTCGCATGATCTCACCCAGCGGTTTCATGTAGATATTAAAGAGGAGGGGGGACAGGACCGAACCCTGCGGCACCCCATGCGTTAGGGGCCTAGGGGTCGATCTCTGCCCTCCGACCAACACCGACTGCGACCTGTCCGAGAGATAAGAGAAGAACCACAGTAAAATAGTGCCTCCCACCCCCACCTCCCGCAATCGTCGCAGAAGGATACCATGGTCGATAGTATCGAAAGCCGCAGAGAGGTCAAGGAGTACCAGGATGGAGGCATGACCTCCATCCCTGGCTCTCCAGAGATCATCAATCAATGCGACCAAAGCGGTTTCCGTGCTGTAGCCAGGCCTGAAACCCGACTGGAAGGGATCTAGGTAATTGGTCTCCTCCAAGGACCGCTGGAGCTGAAAGGCCACCACCTTCTCAACAACCTTCCCCACAAAGGGGAGGTTGGAGACTGGACGATAGTTGTTTAAGATGGCTGGATCCAAAGATGGCTTCTTCAGGAGGGGTCTCACCACCGCTGCCTTTAATGCGGGGGGAAAGACCCCCTCCCGAAGGGAGGCGGCAACAACCGCCTGGATCCAGCCCCGTGTCACCTCCCTGCTGTTAACAACCAGCCAGGAGGGGCACGGGTCCAGTACACATGTGGAGGCACTTATAGCTCTCATGGCCTTGTCCACGTTCTCAGGGGTAACAGCTTGAAAATCGATCCAGTGATGTCCTACCAGATTATCCCTTGGTGCCTCAGCTGGTTCTGCAGAATTGGAGTCCAGGTCCGCCCGAAGCCGAGCAACTTTATCCGCGAGGAATTGGACATAGTCCTCAGCTCTGCCCTGCAAAGGATCGCCCGTATCCCTCCTATTTAGGAGGGAACGGGTTATCCTGAACAAGGCGGCTGGGCGCAACTCAGCGGAAGCAATCAGAGAGGCAATATATGTTCTTTTTGTCATCCTAAGTGCCCTGATGTAAACTCTGATGCTGGATGTTAAAAGTGCTCGGTCTGACTCGGACTTACGGGACTTACTTTTTGATTGGCCAGTACCCACCTGTCTGTCTTGATCTGAAAGTTCCACATAATTTTACTTTTCTTATGTTCTACAACCTTTTGTTGTATCTCTCATCTAGACTTCGGAGGGCCTAACCCATATATTGTACAGACGTTCCTGTACACAATGCCAGCTACTTGGTTGTGCCATTCAGTGTATACTGTTCCTGCCTGCATCTTACACCCTGCCATTACGCTGTCTCTCTGCATAGCCTGTACCTTGGATCCTGTTTAGTGTGGTAGACGGGTGAGATTCAGCCAGTTCGGACCGGTTCAGATGAACTGATTGTTATGATTTTGCACAGTTCGTAGAACCGGTAAAATCGACCACCATCTAGCCCCACTTGGCCCACCCCGCCCTGTCCTATATATTATCTTCCCTTCTCCATGCAGTCCAGACCATCCAGCTAATATCCATGCCTCACCTGCTGTGCTCACCAAAGATAAGCATGCTGCCTGCTCTTCCTTCACCTGAGGTTGGGGCCCAGGGACATGCCATTTCCCCGGCTCTAGCCCTACCCTGGAGCCTCTGCTTGCTGATTGCCTGCCTTGGCCAGGTTGGGGAACATGCCATTCTTCAGCTCTGGCTTGCTCTGGGCCTTCGCCCACATGCCCCCCCCCTCTGGCCTCAAACTACCAGATGGTTCTTCTTACCTAAAGTGCTGCAGCAGAGATCTTGTAGCCATCCCTTGCTGAGGCTCAGTCACCTGCGGAGACGCTCCATGTGGTCTCCAGGTCAGCAGCTGCTTCTCTCCACTGCTGCTCTTGCAGGGAGAAAGAGCATCTCTTGTGCAATTTAGCAGCTGTAAGCTGCCGCTTTCCTCTAAGTCCCACCCAGAAAGTGTGCAGTACAGACAAGCTGTATTCAAATGGAGAGAAGCATTTGTGACCTGGAGATGAGAGATGGAGAGGAGCAGGCCTCAAAATGCTGCTTGGTCAATCCTCGCCATGTGGCGAAAGCCGCAAAGGCACAGAAGCTGTGTATGCATGCATGCGCACACGCTCAACATTTTTGGTGAACCGGTTATTAAATGGTTTGAATCCCACCACTGGTGGTAGACCCATTTCTATGGATCAGGTGCTTTATGATTATTCTTAGGGTGACCAGACGTCCCGCATCTGGTGGGACAGGCACGCCTTTTCATAATTTTTCCCCGCATCCCGGGCCAGTCTCAAAAAAACCCGCTTTATTTTGGCTCTTGCAGCTCGCTCGCTCCCCCGCCCATCCACTGCCGTTCACATGGGCTGAGTACTGTAGCGTGTGAGTGGGTGGATGGGCGGGAAACGAGTGAGCCGCTCATTCGTTCCCCCGCCCATCCGCTGCCGCTCACATGGGCTGGGTAACCTAGTTAGAACTTATTTGGAGTCTGGCAGCACGTAGCTGTATCGTCGGAATGGCGCAAGGACAGGTTGGTTTTTGCTCTTTCTCCTTCACACAATTGCCCGCATTCCCCTTCTTTCTTTACAGGCATTCCAGGCATGCGTGGCAGTAAATTTAGCTTTTTAATCTTTCGCGTGCGTAAAAGGTCTGAGGGAGAGCTCATTGTCCGCGGGAAAAACTTTGGGGCAAATTCTGTTTATGCGGTGGTCTCAAGATGTGCAGAAGTAGGGAACGGAGGGAGGGCAGCGCTAATGGATGCTCTTTCTCCATAGCAATCTCCTCTTTTGATCTGTGACCATGAGCCATTCCTATTGGCCGTTTCCCTTGTGACGTCTGTATCAGGCGCCGGGCTTAGTTTCCACATCTTAAGAGAGACCGGAGATCGCGGGGTTTCTTGTATGTTGCAAGGAGAGGCAGAAGCCAAGAAGAGCCGGGCCTGCCTTCTCGCTACCCCCGCTCCGCCCCGGTCACCGGGGATGGGGACAGCTCTCCGCTAGACTTGCTGCCAAACTGGATGGGGAAAGGGGAAAGCTGTTCCCACCAGCCGAAGTGAAAAATGGTTGTGTGTGTGTGTGTGTGTGTGTGTGTGTGTTTGATTGAACCAGGGATCCGGTAAGGGAACTGCGCCTATTTAGAAAAGGTAAATTATTGCAAATATGATCAGTTGAAGATAAGTATGGGGACAGGTTGGGTGGTAGAGAGAAAGTGATAAAAGAGTGGGAGAGATGAAGAAAAAAGAGGGGAGAGAGACAGAAAGAGACAGAGAAGGAGAGAGAAAGTGACAGAAGAGTGGGAAAGAAGGAGAGAGAAAGAAAGAAAAAGAGAAAGAGGGTAAGAGAGAGAGAGAAAGAGACAAAGAGGAGAGAGAAGGGAGAAGGAGAGAGAAAGTGATAAAAGAATGGAAAAGGAGGAGAAAGAGAAGAGAGACAAAGAGAAAGAGGGTGAGAGAAAGAGACAAAGAGGAGAGAGAAGGGAGAAGGAGAGAGAAAGTGACAGAAGAATGGAAAAGAAGGAGAGAAAGAGAAGGGAGACAAAGAGAAAGAGGATGAGAGACAGAAAGAGACAAAGAGGAGAGAGAAGGGAGAAAGAAAGAATAAGTGAAGGAAGAATGGAAAAGAAGGAGAAAGAGAAGAGACAAAGAGAAAGAGGATGAGAGAGAGAGAGAGAAGAGAGGAAGAGGAAAGAGTAGGAGAGAACATCTCATTTCAACCCTGAGGTGCAAATATTCTCTTTGATTGGTAATTTTATTTGCCCATTTACTATCCAATACTCTCATTTCTCCTTAAGTTCATGAAGAATTCCCTTCTTTTTATTGAATTTATCACAATACCTTGAGGACAACTTTTTCAGCATAGCTTTACAGCTATCTAAAATATATCGTAATTTAGGTCAGGTTTTCAGAACATTAGTCTATTTATAAGTCAATGGTTGCGACCATTTTTCACACTTAGCGACCGTTGCAGCATCCTCATGGTCATGTGATCACAATTTTGTTTGGCAACAGATTCGTATTTATGCTGGTTTCAGTGTCCTGGGGTGACCTTTTGACAAAATATAAAATTTTTAATCAAGCAACCCCCCCACCCACCCCGTCAATGGTGTCCCTCTTTACCAATCTGAAAATCTGGTCACCTTATTATTCCTGTGCTGCTATAATCAGTGCCTCATGCTGTTTTTTAGTTGAGGCCTTTCCCAACACTGGTAGG
Organism: Thamnophis elegans; assembly: GCF_009769535.1. Lineage (NCBI taxonomy): Eukaryota > Metazoa > Chordata > Lepidosauria > Squamata > Natricidae > Thamnophis > Thamnophis elegans. The sequence goes on from NC_045543.1 coordinate 94,276,521, forward strand.
ATTTGTCTGTCACCACAGCTTTCTGTTGATGATACTTTCCATGCAGGGTCTCATCCTGGCATGGAACTTCCTCTGTTTGATCTTCCTCTCACATCTGCTGCTACCTCAGGCTTTCTCTCAGCAACTCATCTTTGGATGCCTTCTTACTGATATACTTCTGGATGCTCCAGGCTTCATCCATGACAAGTTTATTTGACATTCACCAGATCTTAATCACCCTCTTTTTTCCTGGTGTACATTCCTGTCTGATCATTTAGTATAGGGGTGTCAAATTCAAGGCTTGCGGGCTGGATTTGGCCTGCAGGGTGCTTAGATTTGGGCCTTGAGACCAACCTGGAAACAGCCAAGGATCTGCCTGTGGTGTGTCTACTAGAAAAAATAGATCTTGGGAGGGCCTGTTTTCGACTACGACAGCCTCCTGCAGCCCTCTGCCAGTGAAAATGAAGCTCAAGAGGGCCATGTGTGCCCCCCAGCTCCATTTTTGCTGGCAGAGGGCTGCAGGATGCCGTCGTGGCTGAAAATGGACATTGATCTGGCCATGCCACTCTGGCCAGCCGGCCAGCCCCTGAGGTCAAACACAACCCTGATGTGCCCCCCAATGAAATCCAGTTTGCCTATCCAAGTTGAGGATAATTTTGTTTGTTTGTTTGTTTGTTTATTATATTTATATGCCGCCCTTTTCCTCCGAAGGGGACTCAGGGCGGCTCACAACTCAAACCAGGGAAGGGGGATACAGACAAAAAATTAAAAAACGACACATAACAATGCATAATTTAAAACACACGACAGTCATACCATTCGAGACGGGGGCAACAGCTCTTTAGCCCCAGGCCTGTCGGAACAGCCAGGTTTTAAGGGCTTTACGGAAGGCCTGGAGGGTGGTGAGGGTTCGAATCTCCACAGGGAGTTCGTTCCAGAGGGTCGGAGCAGCCACAGAGAAGGCTCTCCTCCAGGTAGTCGCCAGTCGACACTGGCCGGCGGATGGAATTCGGAGGAGGCCTAATCTGTGGGATCTAGTCGGTCTAGTGGAGGTAATTGGCGGTAATTTGTTTAAACAAATAAGAGATCAAAGTTTAATGCATATAAAGAGGATATATAATGTACTAATACAGATGGATTCGGAAAAGAATTAGTTAAAGATTGTATGATAAAGTGGGCTCAAAATATTGAAGAACCAATAATGTTGGACACATGGGAAAGAATATGGGTAAGAAATGTGAAATTTACACAGGCACAAAACCTAAGAGAAAATTTTTATAAGATGTTCTATAGATGGCATTTAGATCCTAAAAAGCTGGCTTCTATGTATCCGAGTGTACAGCCTAAATGTTGGAGGTGTGGTTCTCTCGATGCTACATATTTTCATATATGGTGGACCTGTCAAAAGGTCAAGGCATTTTGCATAAAATGTGGTGGATTATGCAAATATCTTTAAAAGAAGGATAAAGTTACTCCTCAGTTATTTTTACTAGGTATATGTACTGACTTTACAGTAGTAGAGACTAACCTGGTTCTGCACCTAATAACGGCAGCAAGACTGTTGGTGGTGCAATATGGAAGAAGGAAGACTTGCGTACAACTCAAGAATGGACATTGAAAGTTACAAACCTAGCCGAGATGGCTAAAATATCGGCATATCTTAAAGATCATTCAAATGACAGATATAAACAAGACTGGAAAAAATGGATTGACTATATACAAAATAAATACGGGACTAAGAAATTCCAGATAGCTAATGCTTAAGATCAGGAATAATCTAAACTGTTCAAAGTTAGTGCAACAGGAAGAAGCTGAGTTCAATGTAGAGATGTTATTAACTTCTTCTTTTTTATTTCTTTGTCTTAATATATTTTAGACTGTGCTTGTTAAAAATCTATACCATGTACGGGCTCTGGGAAGTCGGGGGGGGGAAGGGAGGTGGGGTGTTGGGGGGGAGGGAGAGAGGGGGGATGTATAGTATGTGTTAGATTTCAACATAATGCGATTTCACATGTATACTGTTTCTCTTTAATTTCACTGTAAAAATAGGACAAGCTGAATATAGACATATAGTAGAAATACACCAAAGGGAGGAGTAGCGGGATAAAAGAAAGAGGGGTAGAGAGGGCGGGAGAGAGGATTGGAGGGAGGGTGAGAAGGAAGGGAGGGAGTGGACTGGGAGAGAGGAGTGGTAGAGGGGGAGGGGAAGTAGGGTAGAGGGGAATGATGGAGGGAAGATGGAAAGTTGGAGGTGGGCGAAAGAAAGAGGTGTATGGAAGGTTGAAGAGGTATAGTGGGTTTCTATTTTGGGGGGTATTGTTGACAAGAGGAATTGCTGTGTTTATTGTTTAATGTTGTATGGCCCCGGTTATGCACAGTATATATGTGACTGTATGAAAATGGAAAATAAAAACACATTTTACAATTAAAAAAAAAAAAGAAATCCAGTTTGCCACACCTGCTTTCGTGCATGTTGGATGCTGGTGTCTTCTTTGCTTCCTCATCATGGCTACAATGTTTAGACACACAAACACATCAACACCTCTCTCTCTCTATGTGTGTGTGTGTGTGTGTGTGTGTGTGTGTGTTTGTGTGTATGTGTTTCTGTATATACATATGAATGACCAAACTATTAGTTTTCTTTTGGACCTCACAATGTTCTCACATTGCCCACAATTGAGTTTGGTTTTTGCTAAATGTGTTCTCTGATGTAGACATTGTGATTTATAAAACATTGCTTATGGCTTAGTCTAGTCAATTGTAGTTCATCCAATAAGTCATTATATTTGAATAAATGAGTAACTTTTTTGTCTTTTTCTTGTTGTATTTCTATAATATATATTTACTAGTAGAGAATCTGAATCTTATTTCTTATGTATCACAATTTACAATTGTTTTTTTGTAAAGTCTGTTTTTAATTAACTTTAGCAACAGCTATTCTGAACTTTTTCCTATGTAGTTAAAAGAATATGTCTGTAGATGTCTGCATGTGTTGCAAATAAACATCAGAAATAATATCCACTGCCAGTAAAACTAATGCAATATGTATATATCTATTACATCTTCATATTAAATTCCTGTGTGAACTTTATACATTATTCAGTGTTCAGTCAGGCTAACATAATTATGGCTTCCATAAATGATATTAATTTGTTACCGCACTTCAGCACCTTTCTGAAACTAAGTTAGTTAAAGATACTTGTTTCCTTTGACGCCACTTAATACGTTTTGGCATAAGTATTTCTACTATAATTAAAAGGCCCTGGGGTCTGTGTAAAAAAGGTCAGTATTATTTAGCAAGTGGATATATTATTAGAATTATTTTTCTGCTTGATAGTAAGAGGATTATACTTTGTTTTATCAGTTAATGTTTTTTTTACAATTTGGAATTATGTTCTTAAACATTTTGTAACTTATAATAATATAAAAAAACAAGCTTTTCGTCTATAGTTTTCTGTATTTTCATCCTAGAATTCTCATCCCCAGTATAATATTTATGACATATTCATTTCAATGGTGGGATTCAAAAAATTTTACTACAGGTTCTGTGGACATGGCTTGGTGGATGTGGCATGGCTAGGTCAGCATGGCAGGGAAAGGATACTGTAAAATCTCCATTTCCTCCCCACTCCAGGAGAAGAATACTGCAAAATCTCCATTCCCTCCTGATCAGCTGGGACTCGGGAGGCAGAGAAAAGATGGGGTGAGGCCAGTCAGAGGTGGTATTTACCGGTTCTCTGAACTACTCAAAATTTCCACTACATGTTCTCCAGAATACCTGCGGAATACCACCTCTGATTCATTGCAATTCCATTTGAATTAAATTTGTTTTCCAGGCTCATTTTGATATACAACATATCAAGCAGCAGCTTTCCAGGAACATTTCAGTTATTGCTATGATAACTAAATTATCAGGATCCCTTGTCTTTCCAGAAGTTCTGTATGGGGTTAGGGCTACCAGATTTAATTTGTAAGAATTGTGGCACCATTAAATGGCAGTAAGGAGACGCAGAAAACAGTAACTCTTTATTTCTAACAAGTGGCCATCTAGAAAATCTAGATATGGTTCCTAGAATACTCCCCCCCCCCCACAAATGGCTAAAGCTTGAAGATTTTAACGATTGACAATGTTGTTGATTTATTTTTAAATCAATGGGATGTTAGCATGTCTTCTTTGAAACATAAAGAAATCAAAGCTGCAATGATTGTCTGGCTCCTAATGACTGCAGAGAAAATTATATAAAAATTATTGGAATGCATTTTGTTTAGAAAAAAAAAGATCTTTACATTGCTCTCAAAAAAGGAATACAATAAAATCTGCAGATATATGTGTATCACAACTATATTTAAAGTATTTACATATATATCACCTACTTTAATTGGAAGTAATTGGCAGTTTCATATATCTGGAAGCTTCTAATATACATTGTGAGTGAGATGAATGGTCTCTAGATATGATGTATAAATAAAATAAGATAAATTGTATGTTGGTGTGTGTGGTTGTAATTTATTTGTACTGCTTAAGTGTCATTATAATAATACCATGAAAACTCTTGACTCTAGAATAGGAAAACAAAACCATATAATTAATCTTCTCTCCATTTCTATGAAGTTTTAGAATGAAAAGTAATCATTGTGTATATTCAAATTATATTCATATATTAAGTAGCAGGACATTACTTTAAACCTTGTATCATGATAAAAACTCCTTCAGCTACAATTGTATAGATCCTATTTTTGAACAATAAATTCTGTTCTGACCCCATTCATAGACTGGCCTATGGCATGCTAGCAACTGGTCCATGCAAAGAAGTGAAGCCCCATCCACAGGATGCAGGCAGCATGCAAAACCACACACCCCTCCAGTCTGCAAAAAAGCCTTTATGCATGGAACCAGTCCCTAGGGCCCAAAAGGTTGGGGACCACTGGTCTATGGAGATTCTCAGTCATCCAGGTCATGGTTTCCCCAATGGTGTTTTTCAAGAGGCAACTAGACTTCCTTGTTTACTTTGAAGATATTTTGCTTCTTATCCAAATAGTGAAACGTCTTCAAAGAAAAACAAGAAAGTCCAGTTGCCTCTTGAAAAAGCATCTTTGGAACATTCTGTTCTGATTGTTAGCCTACGGAGCTGCGCAGAATATTCTCATCCCAGAGAAAATGTGCTTTTTCTTCTTGCACTTCAAGGTGATAGTTTTAGTTCAATGTGAGTGTGTCTGCATGTGCGCACACACACACACACACAAACACACACACACACAAACACACAACATTATCCTGTAAACTCTTTTACAACTACAGTTCAGTTCAACTTCTGTTATTTTCATAACATGGGCCACTAAATAATAGGCTTGAAAGGCAAAAAGACCTTGACTATTTTACCAATTTAGGAACCTTGAAAATTCCCATGCTGTATATCCATCATTGTGAACTTACAGTAGTTATACTGGATTTTCAGATATGTTTCCTTGCAGGTATAGATCATATCCAGCTAGCTTTGCTTCACAAACTTCATGCTGTAAGAAAACAAAAGAAAACCCTGATGATTGTATGCTTTGATTGATATAGTTTAGCACCTGGCTACGCTGGTGTTTAAATTTTGCTCCTTACTAGAAATCCCATCTAAAGTTCTCTATGTCTGTTCTTTGAATTAAGGAAAGCTCATTCCAGTGTTAAATAAAAGAGCAAGCAGAGGAAAGTCTAATCCTCATTGTCTCACAACAAAAAGCAAATGATTTTAATCCCACCTAATCTCCAATATAAATTGAAAGCTAAATCATCGGACATTTATTTTTCAAATTATATTCAGATTTAGATATGATATGTTACTTAGCTTTATCACATATGGATCACTGCCCATAAGAAAATACTTTTCCATGCCTTTTAGACACAGGATGAGCCCTTTTTAAATCCTCACTGCAGTATGATTTTAAGTAGTTGCAATTTCAGCATAACCTTCCTTTGGACTAAAGGAATATCTTACAAAAGCATAAAGTTGATTAGTTACTATTCCTGTCGTGCTGCATAGCTCTTTGTAGCTCATTTTGGGAAGTGGCTGATAAGCAATTGTCTGAGTGTTGCGTTCTTGTGCGCCTTCCCTGAAGTGTTCCATTCCCTGTGTGCCTTTATCAACTCACAAAGCACCTCGAGCACATCTCCATAGATCCATCCTGATCTGTCCCACCTTCAATATCTTCTCTGAGTCACACAGTATCTCTAGTGTGTCCCATGCACTCTTCCTGATCTATACCATCCCTTAATGTGTCTTACCTGACTTACGTGACACCTGTTCTCCATCGCCACACATCCTCCACAACCTGTGATCCTCCTACCTGCCATCCCCAATCTATGCAGTATTTCCTCAGCCACCCTCACCTTTCTTAAGGTTCACTTCTTCCTTATACATCATCTCTGATCTGTGTGGTAGCTCTTACCCCCAGGTTCTTTTTTGACCCATACCATTCCCCATGTACCCTACCTGCAGAGGTGGGTTGCTTCCAGTTCAGCCAGACTGGTAGTGGCGGCAGTGGGAGGCTGTGCCTACCCACCCCGATGCATGCACAGAAGCACCACACACACAAGAGAGAATGTGTGTGCGCACGAGCAAACCGGTAGTAAAACTGATACAAACCCACCCCTGCCTACCTGACTTGTACCACACCACCTCGAAGACTCTAGGAGGGCCCAGCCTACGCAGCAACTTCCCACATACCGTTCCTGACCTACAACCTTGTGTAACCCTCCCCACCTGGCAGCAGCCTGTTTCCTGCCTGCTGGCCTTACCCTTGCAAGTTCATGCTGGCTTTCCCATGGACTTCTCCCTGCTAGATTTCCACAAGAAAAATAAATGGGAAATTGCAGGAAATTTTGGGAGGGAGGGAGAAAGAAAGATTTCTGGTCCTTCCAACTTCCCCAAAGACAACTCAATGGGGAAGCTGGCAGAAAGTCAGAAGTCATTTCTGCTCCCACTGCTTTTCTGCCCACTCGTGCCTATTCCGTTTCTCTGTTTAGATAAGGAAATATCTCTGAAATGATGGGATGGGTTGTCTAGTTCCAAATTAAATTTTCCCATGACTTGCCACCTTGAGTAATTTGCATTTTTGAACCAAAGAATAAATATGAAAACAATTCATCACCACTTTTGCTTGTTTCTCTCTTTTTTTTGGGGGGGGGAGGGTATTTTGTCTTTGCAATAATAAAATACATACTTCATTTATTTATTTAATTTACTCAGCTTCCCACTCAACCCATGATACTGAGTAGCTTACAGTCAGGGGTGGGTTTCAAAAATTGTTCGAACCTACTCTGTGGGCGTGGCCTCCTTTGTGGGAGTGGCTTGCTGCCCATGTGACCGGATGGGAGTGGCTTGCCGCCCATGTGACCGGATGGGAGTGGCCTGCCACCCATGTGACCTGGTGGGAGTGGCCAAGACGATGTTATTACTAGATATTACTAATTACTAGATATTATTAATATTACTAGATCATTATTAATGCATAGATAACTGTGGGACATTACACACCCACCCACACCCACAAACTATGACAGTGCTAGGAAAACACCAAAAAAATAAAAATCCCCCCCCCCCAAAAAAAAGACTGCCAATGAAACCAGTTTTTTTTCCCTAAGCCTAAGAACAGGAAAGACAAAGTCACTGGAATAAAAACCATCAAGGCAATGTGGAAAATTATAAAGGACAGGCACTCACAGAACCATCAACCACCTCAGAATTACCTAAACAAGTAAGATGACCAGATTTTCAGATTGGTAAAGAGGGACACCATTGACCGGGGGGGGGGGAGCTAGGCCGTGGCAGTTACTGCCAGCCCGCGACCTCGCTAGGGACGTCTGGTCGCCTTAATTATATACATCCTCTCTCTCTCTATCCATCCATCCATCTGTCTGTCTATCTGCCTGCCTATCTAGTTATGGTATCCCTCTCCCTCTTTCCCCCTCTCTTTCTCCATCCATCTATCTGCTTGCCTACCTATCTCTCTTTCTCTCTATCCATCCGTCTATCTGCCTGCCTATCTGTCTATCTAGTTATGGTCTCTCTCTCTCTCTCCCTCTCCCTCCCTCATCTCATTATCATCTATCTCAGTGTTTCTCCACCTTTTTATAAAAATAATTTTTTATTTGTTTTTGTTACATAGATGACACATACCCACAACAATAAAACAAAACAAAACAAAAAGAAAAAAACCCATCATCACATATAGCATGTCGTTTGGTTACAAGTGTTTTAACATTTATCATTCTTATACATTTATTATTTCATTTAATAGGTTATAATATACAGTTTGGGTTGCTTTGTTTACCATCCCTTCCTCCTGTTATAACACCACCTTATTTTCCCTTTCTTTCTCCCTTCCTCCCTTCTCTACTTTCTTCCTTCCTGCTCTCCTTCCCCTTCCTCTTCCCTTACCTTCTCCTACTCCTGCTCTTCCTCTTCCCCTTTCTACCCTCTCTCCCCCTCTTTCTCTCCTTTCCATCCTCCTCTCCTTACCTCTTTCTTCTTTCCCCCATCTTCCTTTCATTCTCTCCTCCTTTCTCCCTTTCTCCCAACTCCCTTTCTGGGAGTTGAAGTCCACACACTTTCAAGTCTCCAAGGTGGAGAAAGACTGATCTATCTAATTAATATAATTATTTCTCCCTCTCTTTTTCACTCTCTTTCCAGCGCACACACGCAAATGCATAGGGCAGCCCACCTCACACACAGGTAACTCCGGGCGGCTTACAGGAAGAGGACAGCCGACCACTCACCCACGCGGGGGGAGGCAGGATTTTGCCAAGAAAAGTTAACTTTCCTGTGAAAGAGGCCAGCAGCCTCTCAGCTCTTCCCAGCCGGGGAGACCTCCCACCACTTCCACTCCTGCGACCCTCCTCCCGCCTCCTCGGAGCTTCAAGCAAGCTAACTGGGAAGGCCGGGGAAGAAGAAGAAGCGGCAGCGGGAGGTCAGCGGTCCTTGGGGGCGCGGCGGAAGCCCTGCCAAAGCGCCCCTTTCCTGGCTCGGCTGCCATTGCTGCTGCTGTGGGTGGAAGGGGAGGAGGAGGAGGAGGAAGATGAAGCGGTGGGATGGTCCCTGCAGCCGCCAAGGCGGGAAAGGTGCGTTTTGACAGAGCTTCCACAGCCCTGCCAAAGCGCCCCTTTCTCGGCTGCCGTTGCTGCTGCTCAGGGCAGAAGGGGAGGAGGAGGAGGAGGAGGAAGATAAAGCGGTGGGGCGGTCCCTGCAGCCGCCAAGGCGGGAAAGGTGCGCTTTGACAGAGCTTCCACAGCCCTGCCAAAGCACCCCTTTCCCGGCTCGGCTGCCGTTGCTGCTGCTCAGGGCAGAAGGGGAGGAGGAGGAGGAAGATAAAGTGGCGGGGCGGTCCCTGCAGCTGCCAAGGTGGGAAAGGTGCGCTTTGACAGAGCTTCCACAGCCCTGCCAAAGCACCCCTTTCCCGGCTCGGCTGCCATTGCTGCTGCTCAGGGCGGAAGGGGAGGAGGAGGAGGAGGAAGATAAAGCGGTGGGGTGGTCCCTGCAGCCGCCAAGGCAGGAAAGGTGCGCTTTGACAGAGCTTCCACAGCCCTGCCAAAGCGCCGCTTTCCCGGCTCGGCTGCCGTTGCTGCTGCTCAGGGCGGAAGGGGAGGAGGAAGAGGAGGAAGATAAAGCAGCAGGGTTGGTCCCTGCAGCCGCCAAGGCAGGAAAGGTGCGCTTTGACAGAGCTTCCACAGCCCTGCCAAAGCGCCCCTTTCCCGGCTCGGCTGCCGTTGCTGCTGCTGAGGGCGGAAGGGGAGGAGGAGGAGGAGGAAGATAAAGTGGTGGGGTAGTCCCTGCAGCCGCTCTCCGGAGAGGCGGGAAAGGTGCCCTTTGACAGGGCTTCCTCTCCGGAGAGGCGTTTTTAAAAAGGAAAAACCCTGCAGGCACCCAGCCACAGGGGCTAGGAGCTAGGAACCCGGAAGTTAATTACTTCCGGGTTCACTGACAAACCGGATCGCAAGAACCGGTGCGAACCGGGAGGAACCCACCCCTGCTTACAGTCCATTGAATACAATCAGCAGTAATAGAAAATGATTTAAAACAATACTGTGTTTGGAGCAATTTAATAAACATGACAACCAGGAACACCAAGGCAGGTTCACCCAATAGCTTGGCTCAATGCTTGGGGGAATTCCTGCAGGGCCAGAGCTGCATATAAATGGTTCTGTCAGCAAAGTTCATGTAGTCAATAATGAAAGATCTATGGGCTGTCATACTGTAATCAGAGTGATCAATCACACTGTAATCAACATTGTTTTCTGTTAGGGTCCAGTGATTTAAGGTGGAAGTATATTTGGCGTAAATGAATGTTGAAACATTCAAAGAATGCCACCTTGTATAAGTTTAGGGATTGCTTATTTTTAAACTAGCACTATTTGCTGCAGTTTTATTTGCTTGTTTTTAAACTTGCACCATTTCCTGCAATTCTATATTACTGGGAACATTGTAAAACAAAATTAAATTTAGGGTTGAGATATTTGATGAGCTTTATCATTATGAGTCAGGATAAAGAGACGGCCATCATCCTTCTCAAATGTTATTTCTAATCTTAGGTATTGAAGGGAACAATGGAATAGCCAGGCAGTTTGCTAAAATACAATTGACTTAGAGGAAAAAGTCTTTGTAACTTTCTTGATTGCAGTTCTTCTGGTCTGCATACAGGGAATATCACAAAGTAACATTCTAATGTGTGCTTTCTAGAAAAAAAAAAACCCATTTCTACAAAAGAAAACTGTAGTTATTCTTTTGAGTTTTGGGAATGCCTACTAAACATGGATTTCAGTGGCTTTAACAAATTCATCCAGGATTTTTCTATAACAATTGTCTGTAAAGGTGGGAGTTTGACTATTGCTAGTGAGATATAATGAATTGTATTTCATACCTGTATCTTTGTTTTGTTAGCATATTGTATCACAACATTAATCGTAAAAGTTGAGGAATCTAACAGTTGTTTAGCAGGCTTGGCAAATTTTTGAATCTCTTAAAATGGCTTGAAAAAAAATATTAGAAGGATGCAGCCTGTGGTTGGCATCAATTTTGTTCCCAGCTTCCAACTTCTGTCAACAAAAATATATCTGCATGCAGCAAATTCACATTGTAATTGCTCATGTCAAATAAACAAAAATGTCCCTTTATGAGCAATTAAGCACTTGTTGTAGGCCCTCATTTTTCTATAACGTCTTTGATTAATTTAATTATCTGAAAAACACAACTTTGGTTTGTTCTTAAAGCAGTGTTCTTTGTTTTGAGGCTGGCAGGAAAAAAAGCTGGAACAAATTAATGATCATACTTAAGAATTCAGAGCGTAAATTGGAAACAATTGCATTCATTTAAATGTTGGCAATATCAGACATCCCTAGTGGAATATTTATGTAAGCTTATTAGATTTAACATTTTTGGCCACATAACCGCTTCCAGACTTCAGATTTTATGCACTTCATATAATGTCATCTAATTTTAAAGGGTTGCTTCTTCAGATGTAAAAGAATTTTTCTACAAGTGAGTTTAGTGATTTCAGTCCTCACAGAACCATGGAAGGTTGAAGGTAGAAGGTCAATCTCTATTTAGTGTTCATATTCCACCCCACAAAGATATATTCCTTATTTTTGAAAATGTAAAAGATGGCAGGAATTTCCCTCCTTTTTTTATTTTACATATGAGAAATGTAAACATTAAACAACATACCGTAATTCTTTCCATAAATGTTGATCTTCAAGTTCAATATTCCCGAATTGGCTGTAGAATCATTCATTCATGTAATTAACCAATAGACCATCCAAGTACATGACAATTCTGGGCAGTGTATAATGAAGGCAATCTAAAGTAATGCCATATCAAATTATATAAAAGAATATCTAGAAAAAGAAACTCTATCTGAATAATCATATACAGGTATCTACCACCAACTCTAGAACAAGGTTTGAAGAAGAACTAGATTTTAAGGTCTTATTTAAATAAGGTCAGGAGATCATTCCAGAAGGCAGGTACTATAACAGAGAAAACCCACTTCTTTAGTTCTAATCAGATCATGTGGTTTAATTGGAGGAATTTAGCTCATGCTGACTCTGGCTGATCATTGTGTAGTACATTCTGCAATTAGGATGACCATCAGTCCCTCAGATAACCAGATTATATGGAGCTTGTAAATTAATAACAAGCCCCTTGAATTGAACCCAGAAACCTAGTGGTAACTAGTGCAGCTCACAAAGCAGAGGTTTATGTGGGCATACCATTGCATGGTAAATGAAATGGTTGTAAGTTGAGGATTACACTGTAGTTGTATAGGTCATATTTTCAGGGGGGAAAATAGAATCTGCTGGGTAACATCCTATATGAATTTCTACTGGTTATATAATGACGATACATTCATTAATTCTTTGTATTTTTGTACCTACTTGCAAATATTCTACCCAGTTCAACATCTTCATTTTGTCATCTGAAAAATCAAATATCACATCAAGAACAAAAACTCAAACTTCAGAAGAGTGTGTATATGTATGTGTGTGTCTGTGTGTGTGAATTTTGTAAACAATTAAATCATTTCCTACACTTCTCATAGTAATAATACGATCAAAGTCAGTGAAACACACTGACCTCTTTCAGTTTCAATTCTTTTTATTCAATTACAAAAAGATAGTATATTGTAATAAATCAAACTAATCAAATAGTATTCCTCCTTTATATTTGTCTACAACTGGGAACTGAGCGCACAACACTTGATCAGGGTGGCCAGTAAAACTTTTATTTAAACTGAAAATACATTGCGTAATATCTTAACAATAATATTTACTGTGGCCAAAAATTTCAGACATACTGCAAAAGAATTTTAAAATTGGCTCCCAGAAATTGGCTGGTGATGAATAAAATAACAGAAAAGAGCTTATTGTATGAGACAATCTATTTAGAGTCTGGTAAATCCCCGTCCATTTAACGATAATGACTGAGGGAAAACAGCACAAATGATTATGTTTTACAATTTGGAATAATTACATTTTCTGCCAAAAGAAATCTGGGAAAACATGCTTGATTTCCACCATACCAGATTTTATCTTCACTTACACTAAGTATAAGGGAAGAGGCAAAAAAAAAATAGGCCTGCTCACAGCACATATTTGATTTCTTTCTTATCATTTTTTCATCCTGAAAAACAATAAATCTGTACTTTAGTGCCATTTGTATAATAAAATATGTCTATTCATGTTATTTTAACTCAAATGTGTATTTGACCTGATAACAGTTTGTTCCAAAAAAACCAATTAAAAAATAAGAAATAAACTCATTACTAAAATAATACTAAAATCAAATAATTAAAATTTGGGCAAATAAATAAAGTACTTTGTATAAAAAATGAGCAAAAGAATTAGGGAGTATTTCATATACTATAAAACCTTCTCTTCTCTGATGAAATGATTCTTTCAGGTCAATTCCAAAAGGACATATCGCAGCCCCAATGTTCGTTTCCTGTTTTTCTATGTTACCTGTGTAGTTAATTTCAGATTCTCTGTCATTTGGCTCGTTGTCAAACATAGCCATTTTGAAAGTGACAAAATAGTGGACGAGCGGAATTCTGTCAATATAATTTACTTGGACTTCACAAATGAATTTGATAATAGAACCATAATCTACTACTAGATAAAGTAGAAAAATGTGGGATAGACAGCATCACCACCAGATGATTCATAACTGGCTGACCAACTGCACTCAATGTGTAGTCCCTAATGGAACTGCATCTACATGGAGGGACGTAGGCAATGGAGTACCCCAAGGCTCTGTTTTAGGCCCAGTACTCTTCAACATCTTCATGAATAGGGTGACCAGACGTACCGATTTCAGCCTGATAAGCCCAGCTTTATAACAATTTTCCCGTGTCCCTCCGCCTTTTAAAAAAGTCCCCAATTATCTGGCTTCATGTTGCAAGCCCAGTGATTTCCTTAAGAAATCCTAACCGGGGGCAAGACAAAAGACACCCTGCCTAATCTCTCTCTCTCTGTCTCAGTACTTTCATTGAAGATATTAAAAACGTTAAAACAACAAAATGGACCTCCCTCCCACCCCCTGCGCCGGTCGCGTTTACCTCATTTTATAAGAAAAAAAATGAGCTGTACCATAGAGCTGCAGGTAAAATGGCTAGAGAGGTCGCCAGTGTTACTTCCTGGATTTTCTGGAGGGGAGGGGCATGGAGGTTGGAGGACTCCAAGATGATGGGAAAGTTTCTTTGAAAAATATTGGAGTTTCTGCCTGCCGGTAAGTGTGCTGGGTTTTTTATTCTTTTATTTCGTAATGCATTTTAAATATTGTAGGTTTTTAAAAATGTGCAGCTGTTGTTTTTTTTATTCAAAACAATATGTGATGTGCCATGGAAAAATCATTAAAAAAAAACCTGAAAGAACAAAAGGTTTTTTTTAAGGGTATTTTCCTGATCAAAACTCTAATTGTTTCTGCATGACACCTTAATCACAAATAGCCAACTACACTTCATTCTAAACAGTTTTAATTTCCTTTATTGTATGTGATTACTCAAATCCAAAAACTGAGTTAATTGGATAAACTCAGCTCCACAATTTACTAAATGTACAGTTACAGGAATTTCATGTATAGTATGCTGTCCTCTTAGGGTTTATTGAACATAGGAGAATAATATGAGAGGGATTTGAATGTAAAATAAGCTCTTTAATGATTCAAAATCAACGCAGCAGGACAGGACTGGGAGTGAACATAACTACACACTTAACAATATATATTTTTCTTTTAGCCATCAATACTGCAGCAAGTGTGTCAGTAATATAGCAAGTCAGGCATAGGATTTTCCAGCCAGGTTAATTTTAACTTTTTTATGGTTTTGATGTTGTATTTAATTTTATCTGTATAGAAACTTATAAGGCTGTGCAACATTTTGAGTGATATAGAGTATGTAAAGGCATGAATACAGTAGAACCTCTGGTCACAACAATATTCGTTCCATAACATTGGTCGCAAACTGATTGGTCATGAATCAACCTAATTTTGGAAATTTGGCGCTTACAAAAAAAATGGTGCAGAAGGGGAAATCAGCGGGAGGGGGATGTGAATATTTTGGTCAGAAGCGTTCGTGACCAGAGGTTCTACTGTATAACATCTTCATTAAGACTTAAGATTCACTTAAGATATAACATCTTCATTTAAGATTCACTTAGAACTGTGGCAAGAAAGGTGTATAGTGACCAAAGTTACAATGGCATTGAAAAAAGTGACTGATGACCATTTTCACCACTTAGTGACCATTTTCACACTTAGCGACCATTGCAGCATCCTCATGGTCACGCAATCAAAAATTTTGATGTTTGGCAACAGATTTGTAGTTATGATGGTTTCAGTGTCCTGGGTCATATAATCACCTTTTGACAAAGTCAAATGGGGAAACCAGATTCATTTATTTTACTAACTTATCAGCTGCATTTATTCCTTAAGAACTGTGGCAGGAAAGGTGGTATAAATGGGCTTAGTGACCAAAGTTACAATGCATTGAAAAAAGTGACTGATGACATTTTTCACACTTAGCGACCATTTTCACACTTAGCGCCCGTTGCAGCATCCTCAGGGTCACGTGATCAAATTTTGGATGTTTGGCAACAGTTACAATTTATATTTGTAAATTATAGTTAGTTGAAATAAAAAAAAAACATTACAATACTATTTTGCGTTGTAGGAAAATTTTTTTTGTTCTGTTAAAATTTTTAATCAAACCCCCCCCCCCCCCGGTCAAAGGTGTCCCTCTTTACCAACTGAAAATTTGTTCACCTTATTCATTAATGAGTTGGATGAGAGGAATAAATGGGGAATTCATCAAATTTTCAGATGACACCAAGCTGGCAGGAATAGCCAACACTCCAGAAGACAGGCTAAAGATACAGAAGGATACACACAGTCAGGTTTATATAAAAACTTAACAAATATGCACAAAAGAAGACATTGGAATGAATATCAGTCAGTGAATTAAAACATAGTCACTGTGTTTGGAAAGATTAAGATATAAAAGTATTTCCCTCAAGATGTCCAATTATTACTTTTGCTTTCAGATATGAAACTTAGATTGGCAGTTCAAAGCAGTTAGCCTCTTGGGGGTTTTATTTTTCCTCCCACGTTGTTTCTAAAACAACAACAACAGCAACAAGCAAGTCACTAATAAATCCAATGAAACCATATCTATTTGGAAAGTAGGCTTATAGACACAAGGATATTTGAAGGTGGAGATGATGTGAAAGTGGATTCCACAACCATAAAGAGACTAGTAGTCATTATATAAATATCGAGGCTGAGGCTGGCTTCCCTTTTCTAAAAGAAACAGAGTTTCTCCCCACGACGGAGAGTGCAGCAGAAATAAAAGGGAATTCATGATTTTGAATGTTTGTATGTAAGATTTACATGTAAAACCAACATTACTTTTTGGAATTCTTATACTTTTTCCTAATAAATCTGACTAATCAGAGACCAAGAATAATCCTTCCTCAGTTGTTAATTTCCATTTTCAGTTATGATTACTGCTAGAGGATGTTAGCAGATGCTTTACATATCACCTGAAATCAGATTAAAACAGATCCAAATCCAAAAGTCCTTGGATTTATTTTACCATTATTTCAAACACTTTGGATAAGAATGTGAAACATGATACAGGCTCATAACTTTAAAAAGTGTGGTTGTAATGATAGTTTGTTTCAAGTGATGGTGTGCCACTGTCTTCCTTAAAATAGGCAGTGCCAGCTCTATCAAATAGAGTAATAGACCATATCAGTAAATCAGTTCCAAAGGAATGGAGGTCCTGATTGTTACAATTGGAGGTTACAGGAGTGATAGAATATCTACAGAATATGCAAAGCACAGATTGTTCTAACCAAGCTACGTCAGAAAATTTGGAGAATCACACAATGGCTAACACAATGGAAGAGGTTAATCTATATTTTATAATATAGATTTTAATATTAAAATCAAAATTAACAGAGTGTGAAAATTATTATGCAGTGTCCTTAATTTCATATGCTTTCAAAATAATGCTTAGAATAAGCTAATGAAAATTAGAGCCAGGGTTAAATTATTCTACTTTGGGAACAAAAAAAAAGACCTAACTCTTGAAGAAGGCTCTATGGTGGGAAAGATGGAAGGAAAGAGAAAAGGACACCAGCAACAGGTAAATATCTTAGTTGCAGTCATAATGGGGTGCACTATTGGAAGACTTAAAGGACCAGATTAGGGGAAAATTATCATGAGCAAAATCTACTGTATCTACATGTTGTTAAGAGTTACACTGGACTGATGATATAGAATCAATTAATCAATCATAGTAATCACTGGACATTAAATCTTTACAAGGACTAGCTCAATTTGAATTATAGTTCAATTCCCTGTGAGTGCTTGGTATTGGTTCTTACTGAGACAATTGGTCATTTATTTTCAATTTCCATCAAGGTTTATTCACAATCCTTGTTAAGAGGCTTGTTCTCTATTCTGTTTATTAACTGAAAACTTAAAATATCTTCCTCAACTTACTTGCAGAGGTGTAGATTAACATTGCTCCATTTCCTGGAACAGTTTCATTTCCTTTAAAAAAGAAAATAGTTTTAAATTAGTTTAATCTGGCTACGATCGCTTTAATAATGCCACTGCAAAATGCACATAATATGTTGGTTGCCCAACTAGTAGCTTTGGCTTGATTATAAAACAAATAGTCACTCTATATTATTCTTCAGGGTCCACTTTTATTCGCATATTGCTTGAATGCTGCACGGCACCAAACCTCAATATCATAGTAACTAAACTTTATCTCCATGACAGGTTATCACTGCAAATATTGCACCAGATTAGCAAAGCATTACATGATTAATATGTCTGTCACAAACCCATATTTCAGCTCTTTATTGTCAAATCACTGTTATCATACTGCAGCTAGTAGAATATCTTCAGATGACAGGAAATCAGTTTACATTCAAGATTTGAATCACTTCAAAGGAGCAATCGTTCTTATTTCTTGACATAAGGTTCCTTTGATGAAATACTTTCATCCTCCTATAAAAAGCAGACAAACTTTCATCACAGTTGCTGATAATACTTTTTTCTTTGAGGCTAAACTGGGCAAAATTGAGAGGTAGAATTATATAAGTGAAACACAATAGTATGTATCCACTGATCACCTAAATCAAGCAGCATTTTGAATGAAGAAATATTTCTTGGTGTTAAACCAGCTCCAAAACTGTGGCATTTTCAGGTTTTTAGATATTATGCTTTGTAAAATATAAATTTATTCAATTAAAAATGGGAAACCTAATTATGTCTATAAAGATTATCTTTAAACTTGTTAATATGTACAGTAATGCCCGTTGTTTACTCATAATAGAAAGCTGTAAATAATCTCTTTGATTGTCTCAAAGATTTTTTTCTTTTTAAAAAAGGCAACTGCACTATGATTTTTTCTTGAGGAAAAAAAGATGTTTTGCTTATCACACAAGAAGCTTCATCAATTCTGGCTGTATGGTGGAGGGGATGGAAAAGATTATATCTGACAAGATGGTGATGATGGCAGTGGGGGGAATTGAAGGATTTATTTCTTTGTAGTCATCTTGATGTTAACACTGTGTCTGAGAGCCATTGAGGCACTTGGGACCTCTGTGATTTCTGTAACTTATCTGCAATAAACCTTCAAGTGGCCCCAATGGCTTTCAGAGAGAATGGCTAATGACCAAATGACTGCAAAAAAAAAAATATAATTCCTTCCATTTCCCACATACAACCATTCTGTCAGAACTAATCCTTCAAGCCCCACCCACTCGCACCACCTAGCCAGAATTGATGAAGCTTCTTGGATGGGAAGCAAGACATCTTTTTCCTCAAGGAGAAAAAAAAAACATAGTCCATTTGTTTTTTGAAAAAAATAAAATAAAAGTACACTTTGAGACAAACCACAATCTGGATGATTGAGAATCTCCACAGACTTTCTCTTTGATATTTCAGTAATCTTCGTAATGACTTTATTCTCTGATAGTGGTAATATGTGAACTGAATACAGTGGCAGGCATTATACTATTTGTTTATGTAAGAAATTAATAGATAGTGTAACAGAATGATAAATGACCTTATCTAAATGATGTGCTATGAATTAAATGAGGAAAACTGTAAAACGTTTATGAAGAGTTCCAAAGTAAAACACACAGTTAATTTGTAGTGGTTTGGTTATAATATGTACTATAAGTAAACGTGTTTATATTTCAAATGTTCCGTTCTGCTTCAAGATACAACTGAAATTATGTGGGTAGCTTGTCCAGAGATGCCAGTCCCTGTAGATGCTGCCATTGACATACAAACACATTTTCTATTTCACACTTGAGAGCACTGCAGTTCAGATTACTTTCCTAATCAATTATTGGCAGTTGTTCTAGAAGATTCATAGTTTCAGGAATATTCTTTTTCCCTATAGCTCCACTAAACATACCAGTAAGGATACATCTTATCCAGTTCTTACATGTTTTAAACAAGTTTATAAATATTTGTTGACAAAGAATATACTGTATATGTAATACTAAGTTTGTATTAAAGGTCAATGAGTTTAATTCCAGTTAAAGTTATAGAATGATGCAATAATGTTAAAGATATTGTAACTGGCTGACCAACCACACTCAATGTGTAGTCCTCATGGAACTGCATCTTCATGGAGGGAAGTATGCAGTGGAGTACCCCAAGGCTCTGTTTTGGGCCCAGTACTCTTCAACATCTTCATCACTGATTTGGATGAGGGAATAAATGGGGAACTCATCAAATTTGCAGATGACACCAAGATGGCAGGAATAGCCAACACTCCAGAAGATAGGCTTAAGATACAGAAGGATCTTGACAAACTTGAACATTGGACACTATCTAATAAATGAAATTCATGGTGAAAAGAGTAAGGTTCTACATTTAGGCAACAAAAACGAAATGCACAGGTACAGTATAGGTGGTACCTTGCTCAATAGTAGTAACTGTGAGAGGGATCTTGGAGTCCTAGTGAACAACCATTTAAATATGAGCCAATTGTGTGCAGCAGCTGCCAAAAAGCCAACACAGTTCTAGGCTGCATAAACAGAAGGATAGAATGAAGACCATGTGAAGTTTAATACCACTTTATAATGCCTTGGTAAGGCCACACGTGGAATACTGCATTCAGTTTTGGTCACCACAATGTAGAAAAGATGTGGAGACCTCTAGAAGGAGTGCAGAGTAGAACAACAAAGATTATTAGGGGACTAGAAGCTAAACATATGGTTGCAGGAATTGGGCATGTCTAATTTAATGAAAAGAAGGACTAGAGGTGACATGATAACAGTGTTGCCACAAAGAAGAGGGAATCAAACTATATTCCAGGCACCTGAAGGTAGAACAAAAAGCAATGGGTGGAAATTAATCAAAGAGAGAAGCAACTTAGAACTAAGGAGAAATTTCCTGACAGTTAGAACAATTAATCAGTGGAACGCTTGCCTCCAGAAGTTGTGAATGCCCCAACACTGGAGTCTTTAAGAAGATGTTGGATAGCCATTTGTCTGAAATGATATAGGGTTTCCTGCCTAGGCAGGGGGTTGGACTAGAGACCTCCAAGGTGCCTTCCAACTCTGCTATTGTATTTTATTGTATTATATGAATAGTATTCTAGTCTGTAACAGCATCCACATATGGAAGGAAGGCAACCAGATCTCCCAGTTCCATATAGTTGATATGAACAAAGCCTGACACATCATTCAATCTGAATAGAGCTAGAAGGGACCGTGGAACTCTTCTAGTCCAACACTCTCCTCAAACAGGAGACTCTATGCCATTTGTGACAAGTAGAGGTCCAGTCTATTCTTAAAAACCTCCAGTGATGAAACACCAACAACTTCTGAAGGCAAGCTTTCTAAGGGATTAATTGCTCTCACTGTTAGGAAATTTCTCTTAATTCCACGTTGCTTCTCCCCTTGATTAGTTTACATCCATTGTTTGCCCTCTGGTGCTTTAGAAAATATGTAAGTTGACCTTCTTCTTTGTGATAGCTGCCCAAATTCTGGAGTACTGCTATCATGTCACTCTTAGTACATCTTTTCACTAGACAAGCCATACCCAGTTCCTGCAACTGTTTTTTATAAATCAGATAATTAGCTTGCCAAACTTCAAGCCAAGAGTGTGCCATTCAATGGTTCCATTCCAGGGGGTCAAATCTGTCCTTTCTAATATATTTACATTTAGATGTGTAGAGGGACCAGTCCCATATCCCTCTTGAGCAGATATAGACATGTGTTTGTGGCTCGGCAGGAGCCGTTGGAGCTGCCACCAGACTCCGACAGCGAGGGGTCTTATGATTGGCCCTGGAGGATACGGAGGACCCTGGACAGGGTTCCGACTCCAAGCAGGGCTCAGAGAGACTAGTTGGTCACCAGGTGACACCTGAGCCTTGGATCAGTGAGGAGGAGACAAGAATGAGTGATCCAGAAACACCTGTGAGTGTTCCTGGATGCACGCTGTCGAAGGGCTACTCGGTGTCAAGAACAACTGTGTATCACAGGAGGTGATTACACTTAGCTGATGCTCATTAAGATCCTCTCCTGATTATAAAAGAGACTGCTTGTGCTACAACGTTCTGCAGAAGTCAACGTTAACGATTAACAAGAAACAAACTTGGCAGGCTGGATTGCTGCCAGAGTTTGTTTGCATTGCTGCCAATTTTTGTAGGACTTGCTGCCGGAGTGCTTATCTCTTTGTTTATGTGGCTTGCAGGCAACAAGAGTCTGGACTGATTAAAAAAACTTTATCATTTACATTGGTTTTGGTGTTCGTTCCTGGACGGAGAAGGGGGGTGGGGTCAGAACAGACATGCATATTAATTGAGCAGAAATACACAAGCATCCTTTAGTTAAAACTGCAAGGAATGGACAATGATAGGAACACTGGAAAGTAGTCAGGGATGGGTTTTCTCTCACCAGGTCCTAATGGTCACTGCCTTCTTAATCAGGCCATGTTCACCTAGACCTCTTTTCCATTCCAGGGAGGGCTTAAAAATGAAAAACAAAACAAGTTGGAATGAGGAAGAAAAGAATGAGAATCAAAATTGAGAATTATTCTATGGTGCCCTTATGTGATTTTTCTTCCCCAACATGCTTACATCTCTATTTAGACTGTAGACCATGCAGGCAATGATGATTAGAATAAGTGCAAAATGCACAGCATTTGTAATTTCATGTGCTGCCTGCTGAGTAATGCATTATGCATTTCATGTTATTAAGTCAGTAAATACAGTTTAGCTTTAATAAGTACATATTTCATACTTCATTCCCTTTACTCCTGAAATTACATTTCCAAATTAAAAGACCAGTTTTACATAGTCTGGGTTTCTGACTAACAACAACAACAACAACAACAACAACACAACAACATTAATAATAGTGTTTAATTTTCAAGAATTATTTTTGGTTTCAGATGTGCAGGAAGTGCAGGAAGGATGGCTCAAGT
This sequence comes from Thamnophis elegans, assembly GCF_009769535.1. Lineage (NCBI taxonomy): Eukaryota > Metazoa > Chordata > Lepidosauria > Squamata > Natricidae > Thamnophis > Thamnophis elegans. Next base: position 94,298,996 of record NC_045543.1, read on the forward strand.
ACAAATCTGAAAGCTTGGAATTCTAAATGTCTAGTCCCAGTGACTGACCCAGATTGGATCCTGTAACCTTATCCTAGACACATACTATATATTTGCTCTTCATTCATAAATTAATTTTCAGTTGAGGAAATATATATTTTCTTGTGGCTCAAATTATATTAGAAATGATGATGATGACATCTATTATTTTTGATTATTTTCTTTATCTCTCTTCATCTCTCAGAGAGAAACCAAAGCCCCTTTTATTTTCAGGAGCATCTGTTTAATGAATGCACTAGACAAGAGAAAGGATTCTTGCATAATAATAGGATTTAGTCTGTAGACAAAGGCCACATTCAACACCATGTTAATTGAATCAATATAATTAATGTGCAAGGTTATTTGTTATATGTAGGGAAGAAAAATGTCTTACATATCCTTCAGTTCCTTAGAGGAACAAAGTTGAATTATTAATAATTGAAAGATGGGTTTTGAAAAAAATACTGAATGAATGAAAAACTTATATCTTCTAAATGTATGCAATAGTTTGTATTTTTGTCAAATATTCTGTGTTATAGTATTCTGTTGCAGAAAATCAAGAGACCCAGAATGCGAGATCAAGAAAAGCTTTATTTTAGCCAAAGGTTCAGACAGTGTAAACCCACATCTTTGTCTGAATGAGGTTCTTAGGGAGAAGTGTGTTCTTATAACTTCCTCAAATCAGCTAACACGGAAATGTGCTAAATCATTCCTATTGGCTAGGCTCCTTATTGCTAGGCAGAAAAGCATGCAGGAAGCACTAGTTTCATACTGGCTTTTGTGGTTAAATTCTATGCCTGACTTGCGAGCGAGACCTCCAACGACTTGGCCTACTTACAGCAGGTGTTGCGGTTTGGCATTTGAATTTCCTGAGTTCAAGTTTCCTGTTCTTCTTCAAGACTAGAAAATGTATAACGAGATAGAAGGGATATATGGGGTCCCAGGAGATCCTCTAGTCTGACCCCGTTTCATGTTCACTCTTATGTCCAAATCTCACTTTACGTCCTATTTAATTCAATTATCCTACTTTTTCCCCATTTTTTTCTATTTGCTCATTAACAGATACATAAGAAGTACCTTTTATTAATAAAAAAGACATGCATATGAACAATTAAAATGTAAGGTTTGGGTAAAAGGACAAGAATTGAAAATTAAATTGCTCAAAAATTATTATACATTGTAGGTACAATTTATTCATTTATTAGACTTTTCCATCCTGTCTTTATTAATTTATAAGTATCCCAAGGCACCAAAAGTATGTAATACTCCTTCCTCCTCCCATTTCCCATAACAACCACTCTGTGTCACCCAACTGGAGGTCATAGTTAATGAAATCTAGAAATCTAGAACTCACAGTCTTCTGGTTTCTATGCAAACAACTTAACCACTCACCAAACTGGCTCTCATAATGGTTCCATTTTTCCATACTGAATTTCTCACTGTCCCCAAATATTTATTTTAAGGGTTTTCCACTTGAGATGTCCTTTGTGGTTTGTTGATAGGTCTGCAAAGTAACAGCTTCCATGATTTTATAGTGTATTTGCAATAGAAGCCACCATGAAAAGGTATCAGGAAAAGGTGTTCTCCTGTTCTTTTTTCCCAACTAGACTGATATGTAAAAACATGTTACTATGTTTGAGGCAGTATTTGTTTCTTTGTTTATATTTCATATGTTGCCTACTCCAGTAGCTCTAAGCAACACACACACACACACACATTAGAGTGAATACTGAAAAGCTTTGTTAAACTTATTAAAAGCCTTAATAAAAGGCGAGTTTAAGCCTCTTTCTAAATTGTAAATGATGAATTAATTGCCTTAACTCCAATGCAATTTATTCTGAAGGACAGCCCATCATAGAAAAATTGGCTATTGATGTTCAACATGTGGGAACATGAATCTCTGCAACACAGTGCTAAGCACTGAAAGTGTTGAGAATTATTGACATATTTTCTGAGACATTACATCTAGATAGCTAATCATTATAAAGCTATTTTGAACCAAAAATACTGTATTGTCATCTCTTTTGGATTACGTACATTTAAAATTGCTAGCTCTTAAAAATTTATGTTTGACAGTTTGGGAAAAAGGATGTATTATCACCAATTTCTCTTTCCAATGAATTAGGAATTCCATTGTCATATTTCAGCAAGCTATTTAATGTCAAATTAATTGCAAGAAATGTAGGCATTTTATGTGCTAGTATAAATATGCTAATATATGAGAATTACATTAATTGAATTTACATTTTGATTCTGTCTCTCTAGTCAACATACTAACTTTATCATTATATTAATGTCACATTTGTATTAATTACAGATACCAGTAGCAAAGTGCTTACCTTAGTTCTTTTAATTCTAAACAAATGTTACTTTTCTGTGTCAAAGAATCATTAATTAACTTGGTTACCCATGAAGTATGTTCACTTGATATTTGTGACAGCACCAAAAATTCTGTATGTTGTACCAATAAAGGAGAATATTTGTAGTTCAGCGTTGAAAATGAGAGTCCTTGGTGTTCTCGGAGCTTAATTTTTTTCTTGCAGATATTTCATTACCCAAATAGGTACATTTTCAGTGTTATTTATCAAAGCTAGTACTGATGATATCACCTAGTTTGGGTAATGAAATCTCTGCAAGAAAACAATTAAGCTCAGAGAACACCAAGAACCCTCAATATGTTTATTCAGAAATATGTTCCACTGATTCTATAAGGCTTATCACTAGGTCTTGTATTGCTTCAGATTCAACAGCCAAAAGGTGAATTTAGAAGACAGTTTCTGTAAGTCTAACTGTTTAAAGCAACTGCACTTTTCCTGGGATGGTGCGGTTGCTACTATGTGATGTTGCCATGAGATGCTGGGAAAAGCTGCAGCTATTTTACAATGCACAACACAGTGTACAACATAACCGTCAATAATGTGCAATATCATCTATAAAGACTATAATTCTAAACACACTTCCCTAGGAATAAAGCTCATTAAACTCACTAAGCTTCTTTCAAAATAAGCGACTTCCTAAGTGAAGCAAAACAAGAAATTTATAAATGAGGCAAAAGCTAAATCCTGATCACGGATAGCAGTGCGTAATAAGAGACAGGCAATTCTTCAAATTTTGGCAAAAAAAAGCGGCAGAGCTGGCATTACAACATTCCATTCACCATCATAATAACTTTGTCACTTTTGCTGCCTCCAAATCAGTGGTGGGTTCCGGATCCCGTTGCAACGGGGCCCGACATCCACATGAACGCGCACATACACATGCACATGCACACATGCGTCCTTACCTTCTGCGATGCTCCACGATGCCTCTGCAATGCTCCAGTTGCTCAGTGGAGCGTCGCACGGACACCGTACGCTCCGTGTGTGTAAGTACCAAAGAGCTCAAATACAGATAAGGAGGACGGGTAGGTGGGCGGGCCCTCCGGAGTACCGGAACGGTACCCAGTGCTCCCAGCAGGCACCAGTATGCCTGTACCAGGGTGTACTGCTTGCAACCCATCACTGCTCCAAATATTGCCTTCAACTCCAAACAGCTCTAAATATAGCTGGTGTTCATGAAAAATGGGAAGTAGACTGCAAAAATATCTGAAGTGTTTTTTAAAAAGTCCTGTCCTATATAACTTTCATTTTGTTGAGTTTCAGGGATGTAGGTCACTTTTCATCTTTACTAGGTAAAGTAGTACCCATTATTTAGGAATAAGCAAGTAAGTGTTATAATTTTTTCTAAAAAGTTCATGTACTTTTAAAAAATTTGCTTTCAATATGGAATATCCTTTATTTATCAAGTAATCGGCATAATGAATCCTTGTGACTTGGGTCCTCTCTTAATAAAAAAAAACCCTAACAATTTTTCTTCTCTGTTAACAGTTCCTGAGAGTTGTTACCTTTTTATGTTGTGCCAAATTAATTCCCAGGTAATTTTATTTCTCTCTCGAGACAGAAATCTATTGCATACATCCTGTTTCCTGACATATCACCTCTCTCTTTGAATAAATTTCTAATATGTTTATTGCTTTTATCTTTTTTTTAATTGATGAAACTTTTAAATTCTTTTATTGTCCTACTTCTGATAGCAATTCTGGCTGACTCCCAAGAAGAACTGGTATGGATTATGCCAATATCATTATAAAGCACAGGTTTGAGTGCTATATTTATTCCATGCTGTGTTAGCATATTCTGTGGGGCAATATAACTCTTCCAGTCATGTAGCTTATGTCCCATAGGACAGTTAGTTTGGGAAAGCAATATGATCCAATGATGTTATTTTAAAAAAATGCTAAACCCCTTTAAGTATACTTATTGCTAATTAACCAATATGAGATTATGAAGAAGAGATCTACTAAGTCATGCAAAACCCAATTTTATTTTTGCCAGCTTCAGGCTACAGTTCCAGAAAGTTATCACTTCACAAGGCTGATTCATATGTCTTTCCAAACCATATGAATACAATTATAGTCTTAAAATACATCTAGTCTGATTAGAAAAAGAAAAAAAATGTGCAGCAATTAACAGTTGTATTCTGTGAATTCCTTTCTCTGATAAAATATAGGTCTGTGTGAATCAAAAACTACACTAGCCTTTCATTGCCATGCTAAAATAAAATATGATTATTTTATTATTTATTAAATGTTTACGCCACCCATCTCACATATAAGGTGGCTCTCTACAAATCATATTACATGCATTAAATAACTGATTAAAAAACTGACCAAAATATTTTCCTCTTGCTTAATTTAACTTGCTGTAAAACACACAAATATACCTCCCCTTGCACATATCTTTGATCAGTATTATGTGGTCTAATCGTCAGTTGGTCTGAACCCCCCCCCCCCAATAATTATATTCAGGAATTCACAATTGTACTCATAAATCAATTAGTCCACCTTCCTGACCAACTATCATTAATAAACTTTGTGGTCCCACAAATGAAATGAGGATAGCATTTGAGGAGCTATGGAATGTAGCAGGAGGAAAAAAAGACAAAAGCAAACAAATGGGACAGGAGAAGGTATGGGATATATAGCAAAAAGGGAGGTAAGTAAATGAGTGAAAAAGCTCAGTGAATAAATGGGTAGAAAGAAAAGGAAATGCTTGTTATTAGTTCTTACCAAACAGGCTGGAACTTGCAAGAAAATCAGGATTTGTTTATTTGTACAATATATATGGCTACTGAGGTGCCAGACAACCAGGAATAGTGGAGTTTACAAGGGAATTGTCCCAAATAGATGAAAGGAAAGACCTTTAATTGCCAGAAAAGAAGCATAGTTTTGTAGACTGAAAGGAGGGACGCGACCACAGGATGAACAATAACTCTTCTTTATTAACTGGTAAGTATGACAGCGATTCCAGGGAGCGCGGTGCGCGCCAAACTATATATATGAACAAGGCAGCCAATAGGAACCCGGGACTTGGGCAGCAACAGCTGTCAAGTCCCTGGTCCAATCCGAGCTATCGTTCGGCCGGCAACAGCCTCCTCCGCGTCCTGACCAATCAGGACGGAGGAGGCTGTTGCTGACCTCCTCAATGGTGCTGAACTTAGTTTAACCAACTGAGCCTATTTGCATGGCTCATGAATACTTAATACCCCTTCCCCCCAGTTCCGTGCATGCTCCGCGGGTGGAGCATGCGTAGTCCTGTAAATAGGCGGGGCGGTGCCGGACCCGCCCCGACCTTCGCAGTTCCACTGGAGTCGTCGGCGGAGGAGGACCTCCTTGTTGTAGCTCCTCCCGGAAGGGGGTGTAGCTCCAAGGCACGCCTTCTCGAGAAGGCCCAGAAGGCGGGCTCAACGGCAATGGTAAGCTGGGACGTGGTGGCGTGTCCTGAATAATGGAGTCAGGTCTGGGAGGAGTGTCACTGGGAGGAGATGTAGCTAAAGGTGGGCCTGTTCTGCGGCGGCTTGAGCGTTCTGTTGGAGTCCCCTGCAGGGGGCGCTCGGGTAGGCCGGGCCTGGTGCGGTGAAGGCCCACGGATTCGACTCTCCGGATTGAGCTTCTGGTGACTGATAGGAGAGGCCTGGTGTGGCAAAGGCCTCAAACTGCAACCCCGGAAGGGCGGTGTTGCCTTCAGCTGGGTCCGGGCTGTCGGCCGGTGGCGGGAGGCGCCTCCTTAGTTGATCCAGGTGGCGCCTCCATTGGGATCCATCAGCCAATCCGACCCTAAAAGAACAGGGGCCTGTCAGGGCGGTTACAGTGGCCAGAACCCATTTCGTTGGCCCAGAAAATGCTCGGGCCCATACTGTGTCCCCCAGTTTAAACGAACGGGGAGGGATAACCCCCAGGTTGCTCGGCTGATCCCCTGAATACAACGGGTGTAGCCGGTCCAGGGGAGTCCGCAGACGCCGGCCCATCAAGAGCTCCGAGGGGCTTCGGTTGGTTGTAGGGCAGGGAGTGGAATGTTGGCTTAGCAGGTAAGCCGCCACTTTCTCCTGCCAGTCGCCCCGGTCCATGCGGCCCAGGGCCTCCTTCGCTGAGCGGACCGCCCGCTCCGCCCGGCCATTGCTGGCCGGGTGGTACGGGCTATGGGCGCATGCCGGATCCCTTGCTTGGCCAGAAATTCCTGAAACGTGGTGGACATGAATTGGGGCCCATTGTCCGAAACTACTAGGTCCGGCAACCCATGTGTTGCGAATAGCCTTCTCAAGGCCCGGACCGTACTCTCAGCTGTGGTGGAGCCCATCAGGACCAGCTCCACCCAGCGGGAGTAGGCGTCCACCACAATCAAGAAATTTTGGCCGTGGAAGGGACCAGCGAAATCCAGGTGGAGGCGTGACCATGGCCTCTCGGAGCCTCCCACTCGCGAGCAGGCCCGGCGGGGGGATTTGGCCTTGACTGTTGACACGGGGTGCAGCGGCCTACATAGGCCGCTATCTCTGAATCCAACAAGGGCCACCAGACATAGCTACGGGCTAATGCCTTCATTCGCGCTATGCCCGGGTGATCCTTATGGAGCAGGGATAGTACTTGTGGCCGAAGTGCTGTAGGGATCACTACTCGATCCCCCAAACGAGGCACCCCCCCGTGGAGGGAGAGCTCCGCTTGTCGAGTTTTAAAGGGCCGAAAGCCCTCTGCCACCTTCTCAGTGGGCCATCCCCTCAATACCCAGGAAGCGACCTGGGAGAGGATCGGATCGGCCTTAGTGCAGGCCGCAACATCCGTGGCAAAATGGGGAAACCGGAAGACCGCGATGGAAAGGATGGAGAGACTGGGCACCTGGGCGGTATCGGTCTCCGGCAGGGGGCAGCGGCTTAGGGCATCAGCGTGCCCTAGCTGCTTGCCCGGATGGTACTGCAGCGTGTACAAGTACGCTGCGAGGAACTCCGTCCATCTTGTCATGCGGGGGGAGAGGATGGGGGGTCGGCTTGTCGCCTGCCAGAAGCCCAAGGAGTGGCTTGTGGTCGGTGACAAGAGTGAAAGGCCGACCATAGAGGTAGTCATGGAACCTCTTAATCCCGGACACTGCAGCCAGAGCCTCCTTGTCGATCTGGCTGTAATTTCGCTCCGCCAAGGAGAGTGTCCGGGAATAATAGGCCACAGGGGCCTCCGAGCCATTCGGGAGGACATGGCTCAGGACGGCCCCGACTCCATAAGGGGAGGCGTCACACGCTAACGTCAGTGGCATCCTGTCATTGTACTGAATCAGGACTGCCGCTGACGTCAGAGTCTCTTTGACAGCCGCGAACGCATGCGCTTCGCGGCTCCCCCAGCGCCAGGCCGCGGATCGGTCGAGCAAACCGATGCAGCGGCTCGGCTAGTGACGCCTTGTGTGGAATGAAGGGGGCGTAGAATTCAGGAGCCCTAAGAACGCCTGCAGCTCCGCCTTGGAGGTGGGTGCTGGGGTGTTCCTAATGGCTGCAACCTTTGAAGGCGTGGGGTGGATGCCTTGGGCGTCAATCATGAAGCCCAAGAATTCCACCTTAGGGACAGCAAACGAGCATTTGCTGCGTTTTAGTTTTAGGCCCGCGCCCCTGAAACGACTGAGGACCTTCCGGAGTATTTCGATGAGTTCTGAGCGGCTGGAAGCAGCGATCAGAACATCATCGAAATACGGACAACGCCCGGTAGCCCATGGAGCAGCCGCTCCATGAGGCTCTGGAAGATCTCCGGGGCCACGGAAACGCCGAATTGAAGGCGGCGACAACGGAAAGCCCCACGATGGGTGACGATGGTTTGGGCGGGCCGCCGCATCGTCATCCACCGGGAGCTGTTGATAGGCCTGCGCCATATCCAGTTTGGCGAATGTGCAACCCTGCCCCAGGGAGTGGAGCAGGTGTTGCACTACAGGGACTGGATAGGGGTTTGCCTGAAGGGCCAAGTTGATCGTCGACTTGTAGTCGGCACAGATCCTCACCGACCCGTCTGGTTTGATTGGGAGGACAATGGGTGTCTCCCAGGGAGAATGGTCAACGGGCTCGATGACTCCCTGCACCAACAACTTGTCTAGTTCGGCGTCAACCTTGGCCCTTAAGGCAAAAAGGCACCCTACGGGCTTTCAGCCTAATGGGAGCAACCTGAGGGTCTAAACTTAAAGAGATGGGGGTGCCCCTATAACAACCCAGCTGGCCATCGAAGACGTCGGCAAACTCCCTTAAAATGTCTTCGATGGATGAGGGACAACCCGGTGAACCCCCCTATAGACAATCCCAGGGCTGGAAACCAATCCAGGCCCAAAAGGGCCGGCAGGTCGTCCCTAACGATAAGAATGGGCAGTTTCCCTTGGAATGGCCCATAGCGCACCGAGATAGGGAAGGATCCCAAAGTGGGAATCAACCTCCCTTGATAATCCCTCAGGGAAACCTCAGACGGCACCAAGTGGCTCTGGGGAACTTTAGGGCAGAGTCTAGAGAAGAGGGACCAGGGCAGGAGGGACCGTGAAGAGCCAGAGTCCACCTCCATCCGGCAAGGCTGACCTTCCAGCTGGACGGAGGCTGAGACCTTCCGGGCTCCTGCAGCGGCTTGGTTCACCGCACAGTCAGAATTACTAGGTTGACAGGTGGAATAGCAATCTTCAGCCCGCCGCGCGGGCCGCGGCTGCTGGCGGCGCGGCTGCGCCTGGGATCGGCTTGAAGACTGCAGGAACGATGGTGCCGGCAGTAGGGCCCTGCAGACTTTTGCCAGGTGGCCTTCCCCTTTGCACCTGAGGCAAATGGCATTGAGGAATGGGCAGGCCGGGCATTTGTGACGGCCTCCGCATCCCCGGCAGGGCGCTATAGACGCCGGTTGCGCCGCTGGCTGTGTTTTGGGCTTCCGCTTAGGCTGAGTCCTCATTTGTGCCACCACATCTTCTTCTGGGTCCTCAAAAGGTATCTCGTCCTCAACCATATGGGCTTGAGTTGAGGATTCTGGAGGTGGGCGTTCAGGCGCAGATAGCTGTAGCCGCTCAATATCGGCCGTGGACTGCTCTGACAGTTCTGCTGCCCTGGCAGTCTCCACGGCCTGAAGCAGGGTGATGCGGTGGTTCCGGAACATGCGGCTCCGCAGGTTGACATCGCGGACCCCGCACACAAACTGTTCCACTAAGTTCTCTTCCAAATTCGAAAACTCACACTGCGCGGGCCACCATGCGCAAAGCCTCCAAAAATTGACTTATAGATTCGTTCTGTTTCTGGACCCGCTGGCGGAAAGCAAAGCGGCGTGCGATGACAGATGGGGTGGGAGCATAATGATTTTTCAGTCTAGCCATGAGTTCGTCCCACCCCAGCTTGTACGCTGGCCTTGGGGCGGCCAGGGCTCTAGCCGACGCGAACATTGAAGGTTCGCAGCAGGAGAGGAAGAAGCTGCACTTTTCCTCCTCAGTCTGAGCTTGATTTTTTGAAGCTATTAAATAACACTCAAACCTCTCCATAAAACCCTCCCAGGATTCTCCGGCAGAACCAAAGGGGGCAAATGGAGGCAGAGCAGATGTCATGTTGACAGAAGTGAAGGGAGAGACGATGAGAAGACACAAAATTTTTTTTTCTTCCAGGCAGTGTTCGTTGCCGGTCTACAGGGCGGCAGCTAACTGCTTGTCTCTCTCTTTTCACCCTAGTGTCGCGGAATCGCTAATCCCATCCTCGTCGCCAGTTTTGTAGACTGAAAGGAGGGACGCGACCACAGGATGAACAATAACTCTTCTTTATTAACTGGTAAGTATGACAGCGATTCCAGGGAGCGCGGTGCGCGCCAAACTATATATATGAACAAGGCGGCCAATAGGAACCCGGGACTTGGGCAGCAACAGCTGTCAAGTCCCTGGTCCAATCCGAACTATCGTTCGGCCGGCAACAGCCTCCTCCGCGTCCTGACCAATCAGGACGGAGGAGGCTGTTGCTGACCTCCTCAATGGTGCTGAACTTAGTTTAACCAACTGAGCCTATTTGCATGGCTCATGAATACTTAATACATAGGATGTAAGATCTATATCTCTTTCATTCAATGAAGATAGAAAATGGCTACCAGGTATTGTACCAGTGACGTGCAGTCAGGGGAGGCAGGGGAGGCAGGGTCTCACCACTGTCATCATGAAAAGAAAAGAAAATAAAAGGAAAAAGGCTGAGGTAGTTGCTGCCAGAGTCACAGTGGATGACTGCTTAGTGCTTAACTGTTTAAAAAAGCCTCTAAAAAAGGGCCCTCTGCAGGAGGAGGCGAGAGAACCATGTGCCTCATTTAGTCTATCTTTATGATCACTTGAGCAGACTTAAGCAAGGGTTAAAAGGCAAAAAAATCCCTTATGTAGATGAGGCACGTGGTTCTCTTGCCTCCTCCTGTAGAGGACACTTTTTTTAGAGGCTTTTTTTTAACAGTTAAGGAGAGTCATCCATTGGAAACTCTGGCAGCAGCTAATCCAGCCTTACTTCAGCAACTCTTGCCTTTTTATTTTTACATTTTTTACATTTTCATCATGGCAGACAAGAGGAGAGTTGAAATTCTCTGTGAAACAGCTGGAAAAGGAATGTGGATCAGAGGGAGGGGGGAAGGAATTCAAAATTATTGTAATTTGTAAGTAATTGTAATTTGTATTATTATAACTTGTGTGTGTGTGTGTCTGTGTGTGTGTGTGTTTTACCCACCTCTGCTGGAGTGCGGGCTGGCACTTTATTTCCCTCTAATGGCAGACATGCCCTCAATTAGGGATCCCATCTAATTCAAGAGATCTTAATCCATTAATTGGCCAATTAGGGATCCCTAATTGACGGCAGCTGCCACGAAGACCAGGCGAACTTCAATTTAAACCCACTGGGTTTCCCTCAAGCGGGAATTCTCGTCTTTGCCTGTCCTAATTCAGACACTTTCCTTTCCTTTTGGATCACATTCTCTTCAGCCAATCAAGAGGCGTGCTGGGAATCAAACCCAGTTCAGGGCTGGGGAAAAAGCGTCAGTCATTCTCACCAATCCCTTGTGGCCACTGATCCCAGAATCACCAGATCAAAGCCCCGCGTCCACAGCCCTGGGATCCTCCGCTTCAAGATCTCCCTCAGGATCTTCAGCAGCCCCAATGGCAGCTTGGCATGCTTCTTCTTCTCTGCATGCCCCCCCCTCCATTCTTTTCCTAAGTTACCACGCCCCTGGCCCCGCACAAGTTCCTCACTTAGTTAAGCGCACCTTGGATCCCAGCCCCCCTGCAATCTTTCCGCGGTTGGCGAAGTTTGTAAGTAAGTTTGCAAGTTTGATTTTATTTATAGGCCTCCCAATCCCAAAGGACTCCGGGCAGGCAAAGCTCCAGCTCTCCCCGCAAAAGACAGCCTCGTGCCGCCTCTCTCTATTCCCTTTGCCCGCTGTCAGTTAAGAACAAAGCCCACGGTGGGGAAGCTGCTTGTTTGTCTGTCTGGGATTCTTTGGTGTGTGTGTGTGTGTGTGTGTGTGTGTGTGTGTGTGTGTGTGTGTGTGTGTCGGACATACCGCCAGGAGCGGCCAAAATCCTCTCTCTTGACAGTGGCCAAAAACTGCTTTCTTTCTTTTTGCCTCACCAGCTATAAACCTCACAGCATGTCACTGTATTGTACCCCTAGCTGATAAATAGCTGGGGCTATCAAGCCACTTTTCTCATTACTCCAAAACACAAATAGGGCCAGAATGTGAGGACCCAATGGACTTCTGGGAAGAAATGTTTGAGACTTCCAGCTTTATCTCTATGGACATATATACTATACAAGCTACATTCTGGAACAAAATGATGTGTGAATCCAATAAAAACATCAGCAGTCATTACCACCAATACCTAATACAACTGGAAACTAATTACTCTATATTACATTATTACAATATCAAGTGCAATCTTGAACATGCAAATACATATATTAATTTTCAGTGCTTAGCATTTTTAAAAAATAATATTCCTATTAAATTTGTATTTGTGGATAACTGGGGAGAGATTGGAACTTGTGCCAGCAGTCCCATGCTACCCTGGTTATTTAACACCAACATTTAAAGTGTGTGTACATCTATTAGGCAACAGCTTCATGTGTTTTATCAACAACAGGAAACCCTTATATTGTCATGGTGAAAGTTCCTGTGTGGAAAAAGGAGAATCTTATAGTCCTTATAAGTCCTTATAAATGACATCTATGTATGTATGTATGTATGTATGTATGTATGTATGTATGTTTGTATGTATGTATGTATGTATGTATGTATGTATGTAGTCGGTTAGTTAGTCAGTTAGTTATGAAATTGATATGTCATCCGTCTTCCTGATAAAAAGTCTCTGGTTGACTTGCAGATCATAAAAACATAAATAGAAAGCAGGTAAAATTTTAAATATGCAAAAATCAGAAACTAAGGAATGGATTATACAGGGATCTGGTCTTTTTACCCCAACAACTGTCTCTAGGGGTGAGCACCCTTACTGGTGGGCCCAAGCCAACTGACAAAACTTAGTTTTTAATATCCTTCTGGAAGGCCAAAAGGGTGGGAACATTTCTCACCTCTAGTATTAAGAGTTTTCTACAGGGCTGGAGCTGTACTTTTAACTGCAAGATTGGGAATTTCTGCATTTTAAAAACCATGCATCATTTATACAGATGGATTTAAAAGATTTCCTGCTTATGTGTCAGTACCACTGCATGCACCTCTGAGTTGGGGGTATAACCAATAGTACCTTGGCTTACTATCTAGTCTCTAGATTAGTTTAGTGACCCCAACTTGTATAAAATACTGTAAGCAAACTTGATGTAAAACTGAGCTTTGGTTGTGAATACAGCACACTAATCCAAATATAGCCCAATATTATTTTTCTTGGGAACGTTTAAGGGCATGCCAAAGGCTGGTAATCTTCCTTGTATTAGTAAAAGGCATCCTTTGAAAACCTCAGTTGATCAAAGCCCAGCAGGAGATGACTATGCATATGAAAGACTGGGACCTAGAATATAAAAGGAGTCAATGTTAAAGTGTATGAATAAAATAAAAATATATACATCATATTTCTGTCCATCAGATCAAAAGGATTTGATCAAAGAGAAAAGCAAGGCAAGAATGAACAAAAATGTGAAAGAAAAGTGCAGCTTTATGCCTGGTAGGGAATGTGTAGACACTGTCTTTGCTCTTGAGCAGGTTATTGAAAAATGTTTTAATAAAAGAAAAAAGTTTATTGTACATTTGTCAACTTAGATGAAACATATGATAACATAAATAGGAGTGAATTATGCATTGTTTGCATGAATATGGAATTGAAGTTGGTTGCTGAGTGTGATAATAGCAGTACATGATGGATATTACTTGGATTTTATGTGGCCTGCAGTTTTTAAAACAATATGAAATATTCATTTATGCGAAAGTAACTAATAAAATATTGACAATTCTTTTCTCAAAGTTTTAGCCCTGTTTAAGTCTAGGGTGCTTGCTCAGTACTTTATTTTTCTTTTTTTTTGCCTCTTTCTTCTCTTATCTTTCTACCATTATCTTAAAAAATGTAATAAAATATAATAATTATTTTTTAAAAGAAGCAGGGAATAAATGTAATGCTTAACAAATGATTCAACATTAAGCAGTGAGCTAGACTTTTGGCTGTATGAGTAAATGCATATGGTGTCGTAGAGTGCATAAGTTGGTGAAGTGGGCATCCTTTTATATGCAGACATTGTTGTGGTATTATTTGTAGCAAATTATAGAATAACTGTGCTTAGCATCAAGGAATATGGATCTAAAACTTCATGTATAAAATAGCAAGGGAAAACGACTTGAACAACTGCAAGTTATACATTGTACACTACCCAGATCCCCTCCCTGAGGGAGATGGGTGGCTAAGAAATAGAAAATATAAATAAAATATAAATAAAATGCACAAGTGATAAAGTCCTAGAGCAAGCAGACGAGTACATATACATTGGCAGAAGATTTTCTGAAGATGAGATAATGGATGGAGAAATAGTAAGAACAGTTCATGTTGGAAGCAAATTGTAGGTAGTATGTAATCTGATGAGAGGAATAATGTTTTTCTAAGGAAACAAAAAATTATAAAACAATACGCAACAATTGCTAAAACAAGTGAAGTAAACAGCAAAACAACATTTAAATAAAGCATATAAATTCATTCTATAGATAGATAGATAAGATGATTGATATAATACACTAAACATATTTTGTCAACAAAAACAAAAAACACTGATTTTATTATAGTAGTGAATTACATACTTAAAGGCCATCAACAACAAATATACAGATAGATAGCTTTTCAATGTTAAGAAAATATCTTCTTCAAAGATTCTCAGAATTTACCACACATTAAGGCTTTAAACAAGGCTCAGTGTTTTAAGAAAGTTGGCAGTTCAGCGGTTTGAATCCCTAGTGCTGCATAACGGTGTGAGCTCCTTGTCCCAGCTTCTGCCAACCTAGCAGTTTTAAAGCATGTAAAAGTGCAAGTAGAAAAAATAGGAACCACCTTTGGTGGGAAAGCAACAGCATTCCATGCACTTTCGGCCACATGACCACGGAGATGTCTTTAAACAGTGGGTTCTTTGAAATGAAGATAAGCAGCTCCCCCTAGTCAGGAATGACTAGCACATATGTGCGAGGGTAACCTTTATCTGTACTTTAAGGCTTTAACCTTAATGTAACCTTAACACTGAAACTTAACGTAAACCTTAACACTGAAATATCCCTGTTTGTCTATTTTACATCTTCATGTGTTCAGAAGATGGCAGAGAGAAAAGTGACCAATGAAGTTCTGAGGTTTCAATCAAATCTTAGTTTTGGAGGGTCCAAGATCAAAACCATAGAAGACAGAACTGTATCTGGTAAGAATCTCGGAACTAATGAAAATCTCTTGTATTGATGTAATTCAAGTAAATCCCAGGTATCAAGAACACGGTTTCCCCACTTTAATTTCTCAGGCATCTTGAACAATGTATTAAAATATGGTTTTTGCTAAAGAATGAAAAACTTCAGTGAGATCATTTGCAGGTCACTTGCAGTAGAGAAAAAGCCAGGCACAAAGCTGTGCAAAAATTATACACCCAATGTCTGTATTTACTGTGGACAAAGCCTCTTTAGTGAAACAAGGGAAAAAAGGGAAGCATATGGAGTTGTATTTTTTATTCTATTATTGCTTTTAAATAATTACAAAAAGAAAACTGAATAAACTACAATAATAAAAATACATACTTTGGCAGAGAAAAGAAAATGAAAAGAAAAACTACAACAAAAGAACAAGAAGAAAAGTATAATTTTAGCAGTGCATAGTTTCTATTCTATATAGTCATCTAATACAATTATCAGTTTTCAGAATTATTATTAGTAAGAGCATTATTGGTATTGGCAGAGATAGTCCTCAACAAGACCACAATTATGTCCAAAATTTAATATTAAGTGAGAAATTTGTTAAGTGAGTTTTGCCCCATTTTACAATTTTTCTTGCCACATTTGTTAAGTGAATCATTGCAGTTGTTAAATTAGTAACACAGTTGTAAAGTGGTTTCCTCATTGATTTTGTTTGTCAGCAGGCTGCAAAAAGTTATCACATGACAATGCAACCATCATAAATGTGAATTAGCTGTAAAGCATCCGAATGTAACTCATGTGACTATGGTAAAGTGACCAGATTTTCAGATTGGTAAAGAGGGACACCTTTGACTGGGGCTTGATTAAAAATTTTATACGGAGCAACAAAAATTTTCATATAACACAAAAATAGTATTGTAATTTTTTTTATTTCAACATATAAATTGTAACTTTTGCCAAACATCAAAATCTTGATCACATGACCATGAGGATGCTGCAATGGTCGCTAAGTGTGAAAATGGTCACTAAGTGTGAAAATGGTCATCAGTCACTTTTTTCAATGCCATTGCAACTTTGGTCACTAAGCCCATTATACCACCTTTCTTGCCACAGTTCTTAAGTGAATAACTGCAGCTGATAAGTTAGTAACATAAATGAATCTGGTTTCCCCATTTGACTTTGTCAAAAGGTGATTATATGACCCCAGGACACTGAAACCATCATAAATACGAATCTATTGCCAAGCATCAAAATTTTGATCATGTGACCATGAGGATGCTGCAACGTTCGCTAAGTGTGAAAATGGTCGCTAAGTGTGAAAAATGGTCATCAGTCACTTTTTTCAATGCCATTGTAACTTTGGTCACTATACCACCTTTCTTGCCACAGTTCTTAAGTGAATAACTGCAGCTGGTATTTTGTATTTTGGATAGAATCTTTTTTTAAATAGTCTAAGACAATTTAAAAAAAGAATCCACACAGAATGAAAGTATTTAAAAAATCCTATGCACAATAAATAAAATATTATTTTAAAATACATTAAAAAATAAAAGAAAAAAAAACCCAGCTCACTTACCAGCAGGCACAAGTGAGCACTCCAAGTTAATCCAGAATGATATAGGTGTTAATACAAAGCAAATTAAAATGGTGAAATTAGTCAGGGAAATATTTTTCAAAGAAACTTTGCCACCATTTTTTCCACATGAGCCGACCTCCAACCTCCATGCCCCTCCCCTCTGGAAAATCCAGGAAGTAACACTCGCGGCTTCTCTAGCCAAGTATTTCCTGCAGCTCTATGGTACTTGGTCATTTTTTCTTATAAAATGAGGTAAAAGGGGCATGGGGGTTCCGTTTTGTTGCTTTAACATTTTAATATCTTCAATGAAAGTACTGAGACAGAGAGAGAGATTAGACAGGGTGTCTTTTGTCTTGCCCCGGTTAGGATTTCTTAAGCAAATCCACTGGGCTTTCAACATGAAGCCAGAAAATCGGGACTTTTTAAAAACGCCCCGGGACACGGGACAAATTGTTATAATCATGACTGTCCTGCTGAAATCGGGACATCTGGTCACTTTAGACTATGGGGATGTTTCAATGGTCTTAAGTGTGAGAAATGGCCATTAGTCATTTTTTTCCAGTGACGTTGCAACTTCAAACGGTCACTAAACAAAATGTTGTAAGTCAAGAATTACCTGCATTCCAATAAAAAACTTGTTTTTGACATTCCTTTTCTATACAAGCCTAATGGAATTTAATAAACTCTAAATATTATATCTCACTATATAAATCATAAATAGAGGTCCACTAACAATCTTGTTATAGAAGGTAAGACACTCTCCCACTCTTTAGGCAATATAGAAAAGTCTAATTCTTTATTCTACTAATATCTCAACATTTACATATGAATTTGATTTATTGGTAACAAATATCTAAAAAAACTAATATTTTTTTCTAAGTTTAAAGAAAATAACAAGTTGCTCTAATATCTTAAGCATCTCAGCAGCTGAAATTGCTGCTGGTCCAAATAGGACTTGATCATGTTGCAAGGAATATGAAGAGAGGAAAATAATGGTTCACATGAGTGGAACTCACCCATACAGACTTATACTTCTTCCCTTATTTATTGCTGGAGAATAGGAAATAAATTGCAAATCTGCTCTGGAGCAATATATAGGCCTTAGCTGCAAACCAAGCTGCAAGTTGCAAGCTGCAGGGCATATGATTAAATGCAGTACTTTTCTAAAATGCCATTTCCTTGTCTGAAAGTAAAATAGTGTGTGAATAGGCTCTTAAATCCACACATGCAAATGGCCCCTTGACATTTAAGTATTTTCTTTTGTCTTTCTTCATGGCTATAATCCTAGTTGGAAGAATAAATCTTCAGATTTCTCCGTGTGTAATACTAAAAGGCATCTGCAT
The DNA here is from genome assembly GCF_009769535.1 of Thamnophis elegans. Lineage (NCBI taxonomy): Eukaryota > Metazoa > Chordata > Lepidosauria > Squamata > Natricidae > Thamnophis > Thamnophis elegans. The sequence continues at coordinate 94,317,120 of NC_045543.1, forward strand.
GAGGAAAAGAAAGATTTTAGAGCAGGCAAACTAGAAATTAACTTTTTTCTTTTTCTACAAGACCTAAAATATAACACCATTCTAGCACCACCTTTGGATTATTAATATTTTGCCCCAATGTCATTGAAAGTCATAATGCAACAATAATGACAATTGCAATAAGATTTTATGTACATATAATTCAGATGGATATTATAATAACTAAAACTTATACTATAACCAATAAAAAGCACAGGATAATAGTAGAAATAAATTAATTCATTTATAAACATTTATCTGCAATCTTATACTCAGAAAAAACTCAGGAAAAAAAATCTGAGAGGCAAAGTAGTTTCCAAATAGATTTGAATAGTATTATGCATTTGCTAACTTTCCAGTAAAGATGGTTCAGTAATATATTAGGCAAAAAATGCAAAAATCCAATTTTTTCAATAATGACAATAACAACAACAACAATAATAATAGTAATAGCAACAACAATAACAACAACAACCTGTGATCAATTTTAACTAGGTTCTGAAACTAAGCAAGGTTTGACCTGGTTGGGTCTTAGAAGAGAGACAAGTTGGAAATTCAAGGTCTTTTATCTGTACTAGAAAGTCTAAACACTTTGTCAGAGCGTTTGCAGCGTCACTGCTATTAGGAGACAACTCAGGAGCAAAATACAGCACACAGTGACTTAAACATTTAACAATGGCTTATATACAACATATACAGAAATATACATGGTAAAGTATTTTGACAAGTAATCAATCTTCTTAACTCTACACGGAGAACTTAACAATGGATACCGAAGGAGAGAGAAATACACCCTCTCCTGGTTATCTTGTATAAAAACCTCTTAAAGTGGTAAAGACTTTTGTGGACCTCTTCATAGTCTTAAACTAGCTATACCAGAGGTAGTCAACCTTTTTATACCTACCGCCCACTTCTGTATCTCTCTGTTAGTAGTAAAATTTTCTAACCGCCCACTGGTTCCACAGTAATGGTGATTTATAAAGTGGGGAAGTAACTTTACTTTATAAAATTTATAAAGCAGAGTTACAGCAAACCCCCTACGACCACCATGGAATGCCCACTAGTGGGGTGGTGGAGACCAGGTTGACCACCACTGAGCTATACCAATGCTAATTCATCTTCATTGCATCAGCCTTACATTTGATCAGCTTTACATTGGCTGGTCAGCTTTAAATCATCATTACTCTGACATACTTCTTCAAAAAAAGTCAATGAGCAACCACTTCCAGTTGCTGCCAAGAAAATTACAAAGGATCTCTCCATGGAAATTAGAAGAATTGAGTTCAACTTGAATGAGACGTTAAGCTTTTATTATTTTTAATTAACAGTAAGCTGATGTATGAATAGGATTTTTTTTAAAGAGTCTGCAAAACCAAACAATCAGTTATACCTTCCCGCCTCTTCTGCTGTTCATATTAAATATGATAATAAGGACACAATTTATTTAAAGTTAGCATTCCCTCCTCCTTGCAGTTCTTTTCTCTTAGAAAGCTTCTGGAGGCTCTTCTGAGGCAGATCAGAGACCTGCAGTTCTCATTTTGTGAGATGAGATTCTATTGGCTACTTTTTTCGGGGTTTTAGCCATTCAGTGAAAGCAAAGAGACAACTGTCAATCTGTGAGCAGTCTTTGCTAACTGTAGTGTACATACAGAATCTTCATTTATTTGCAGAAAAATCTGTGTAAATTAATTTTTGGTCTGGAACAATGGCTGGTGCCCACAACAAACAAGATTTTTAGTTCCAAGATAGCACAAAAGATACTTCCTGTGAAGTATTATATAAAAAATTCCTGTTGTTCTGCACTATGTTAGTGCATAATGTAGCTTTCTTTAAGAGTAATAGAGGGTATTTATAATTACAATGAGTAGTTTCAACAGAATACAGGTTCTACTATAATGGGTGTGCATACAGATCCATAATTAACTTAATCCAGCGCTCTTTGGTTCAGAAAACAAATCTAATGGTTTGTAATACTCTGATGTATTACAATTTTAGCAGTAGCCTGTTTAATAAATGCCTCAGATAAAGGTAAAGGTTCCTCTCGCACATACGTATGTGCTAGTCTTTCCCAACTCTAGGGAACCCTGCTCATCTCCGTTTCAAAGCTGAAGAGCCAGCACTATCAGAAGACATCTCCATGGTCATGTAGGTGGCATGACTAATTGCTGAAAGCACATGGAACACTGTTACCTTCCCACCAAAGGTGGTTCCTATTTTCTACTTGCATTTTAACGTGCTTTTGAACAGCTAGGTTGGCAGAAGCTGGGACAAGTAATGGGAAATCACTCCATTACGCGGCATTAGGGATTTGAACCACTGAGCTGCTGACCTTTCTGATTGAGAAGCTCAGCCTCTTAGCTACTGACCCACTGTGTCTCTATGCAAATGCCTTAGCAGTGATTAAATATTAGAAGTACTTATTATTATCATTTCAAAATAGACCATAATACCCATAATTTCTGATCTTGCCACTAATGTTCTTCTCAAATTCTAACCATATTTACAATCAAAGTAATTTGGTGGAAGATGACTTTCTCCAGGGGAAGAAGTTTTCTAACAATTTTTCTATCCTTTCGTGGGATCAATAACATTAAAAATTATTAATGGAAGAAATATCCTTATAAAGTTTTCTTTTCAGATTTAACTGAAACGCGAAAGCACAGCATAGACCACAGGAAAGAAGATTGGAAAATGAAAAGATTTACCAAATTCTTTGCCACCTTATAATTATTTCAGCTCAAGAATACCACACCTAGGAGGATTTCTGAAATAAGCTAAAGCAAATCTTCTTTCATGAATGGGAATGAAAATTAGTAACATACGTGAACAAGATAATTAATTTATTAACCTGGTGCTAAAGAGAAATGTAGTGGAGAAGTACTATGAAGCAAAGGAATATAATAAGTAATTTGGATTTGGCTATGAATTAGGTGCCTGATCTTGCCACCTTGTAAAGCTTTTACAAATATGTTTATTTTACCTTGGCATAGCAGAATAGCATAACATTAAAGGAATTTATGTAGCTTTTTATATAAGGTTAGGATTATCCTTATCTTTTCAGAGAGGTCAGAAGCCAGCATATTTCAACAAATTTATCCGACAAGTTTTGTCCTCCACCCATTTCCTTTCATGTTCAAGATCCTTGATATTTTGTTAAAAACACTAGCATGTTTTCTGCCTTCTTCATTTTAAAACTATAAAATTGGCTGGCTAAAACTCTTATGACAGTGCTTCCTTTGGACTTCACATTTTGCTTATACCTTAGGAGATGGTTATAAACAGACATATATAGAGACCCTCCTTAGACCTATTATATAAAGTTTAGGAACTGCACTGAGAAGGGCAATTCTTTCAAGAAAGCTTCACAGTCCTTTTTCCTGATGACAAAACAACATATTTCAAAAGATAACACTAGGGCATTTTCAATAGTGTAGTACCATACGCTTTCCTCTTTGTCTGGGAACTAAATAGACCTATGATGCAGAATAGCAAACAACTGTTTTCATGTAAAAGAAATTCATTTCTCTTCTACACATGTTATGAACAATTGTATTATAAGTTAATATCCTTTTCCAATGCCAGAAATTGTAGGACTGAAGCTAAATTCAAAGAAGTAGGAGTTGTTTTTTCTGCATCAGGATTTCCCATTGTCACCAATGTGATACTCATAAGAAAGCGAGTTCATGATTTGCAGCCTTTACAGGCTCATGGCTCTGCTTGACAGTAGAGTTCATGGCTTCCATGACAGCCATGGGCTTGACCCAGGTAATTCGGGGCCCAACCCATTCAGCGGGTCACACGCTCGACCTCGTATTCCTCTCGGAGCAGTGGACTTGTGATCTTGGTCTGAGGGGTAATGAGATCATACCCCTGTCATGGTCAGACCATTGCCTACTGAGGCTTGACTTTCGGAGGCCAAACCTCCGCTGTAGGGAGGAGGAACCGACCAGATGGTTCCGCCCCAGGGACTTATGGATCCCTTGAGGTTCCAGATGGAGCTTGGGGTTATTCCTGATACTCTCGCCCACAGTCCGGGAGTACTGTGGTTGCTGAGACCCTGGTTGCTGCCTGGAACTCGGCAGCGACGGGGTCCCTTGACCGGATTGCGCCACTACGGCCGCTCCGAGGCTGTGGATCCAGGAGACCTCCTTGGTTCACCGAGGAACTCCGGGAGAGGAAGCGCCGGAAGAGACGCCTAGAGCACTTATGGAGATCCAACAAATCCGAATCGAGCCGAGCACTTTTAACATCGTGCATCAAGGATTACATCAGGGCAATTAGGACAGCAAAAAGATCTTATATTGCCACCTTGATTGCCTCCGCCGAGTCCAGCCCAGCCGCCCTGTTTAGGATAACCCATTCCCTCCTAAATAGGAGGGATACGGGGGACCCCTTACAGGGTAGGGCTGAAGAGTATGTCCAGTTCTTGGCGGACAAAGTTGCTCGGTTTCGGTTAGAGTTGGACTCCGATTCTGCAGATCCAGCCGAGGCACAGGGGAATAATCTGGTAGACCATCGCTGGGTTGAGTTTCAGGATGTTGCCCCTGGGGACGTGGACAAGGCCATGAGAGCTGTGAGTGCCTCCACATGTGTACTGGACCCGTGCCACTCCTGGCTGGTTGCCAACAGCAGGGAGGTGACACGGGGCTGGATCCAGGCGGTTGTTTGTTACCACCTCCCTTCGGGAGGGGGTCTTTCCCCCCGCACTCAAAGCGGCGGTGGTGAGACCCCTCCTGAAGAAACCATCCTTGGATCCAGCCATTCTTAACAATTACCATCCAGTCTCCAACCTCCCCTTTGTGGGGAAGGTTGTTGAGAAGGTGGTGGCCTTTCAGCTCCAGCGGGCCTTGGAGGAAGCCAGCTATCTGGACCCATTCCAGTCCGGCTTCAGACCTGGTTACAGCACAGAAACCGCTTTGGTCGCATTGACCGATGACCTCTGGAGAGCCAGGGATTGAGGCCACGCCTCTATCCTAGTTCTCCTTGACCTCTCAGCGGCTTTCGATACCATCAACCATGGTATCCTTCTGCGACGACTGCGAGAGGTGGGGGTGGGAGGCACTGTGTTGCAGTGGTTCTCCTCTTACCTCTCGGACAGGTCGCAGTCGGTGTTAGTTGGGGGGCAGAGATCGAACCCTAGGCCCCTAACATATGGGGTGCCACAGGGTTCGGTCCTGTCTCCCCTACTTTTCAACATCTACATGAAACCGCTGGGCGAGATCATTCGGCGGCACGGGATAAAATACCATCAATATGCGGACGATACCCAGCTGTATCTGTCCGCCCCATGCCAACTCAATGAAGCGGTGGACGTGATGAACCAGGGACTTGAAGCTGTTAGGGACTGGATGAGGGCTAACAAACTTGTACTCAACCCGGATAAGACTGAGTGGCTGTTGTGTTTCCCTCCCGCCAATTTGGCAAATATTCCATCTCTCAGGCTGGGGGGTCAAACATTATACCCCTCAGACAGGGTTCGCAACTTGGGAGTCCTCCTGGACCCACAGCTGACTTTAGAACACCATTTATCAGCTGTGACCAGGGGGGCATTTGCCCAGGTTCACCTGGTGCACCAGTTGTGCCCCTACCTGAACCGGGAGGCTCTCACAACAGTCACTCGGGCCCTTGTGACCTCTAGGCTGGAGTACTGCAATGTGCTCTACATGGGGCTGCCCTTGAGGAGTATTCGGCGAATTCAGCTAGTCCAGAATGCAGCCGCGCGAGCGATCATGGGTGCATCACGTTTCACCCACGTAACACCTATCCTCCGCGAGCTGTGCTGGCTACCTGTAGATCTCCGGATACACTTCAAGGTGCTACTTGCCACCTATAAAGCCCTTCATGGTAGTGGATCTGGGTACTTGAGAGACCGCCTACTGCCGATCACCTCCATACGACCCATTAGATCTCATTGTTTAGGCCTCCTCCAAGTTCCATCCGCTGGCCAATGCCGACTGGCCACCACGCGGAGGAGAGCCTTCTCAGTGGTAGCCCCGACCCAATGGAATGATCTCCCCGTGGAGCTTCGTACCCTCACCACCCTCCAGTCCTTCCGCACAGCCCTTAGAATCTGGCTATCCCGTCAGGCCTGGGGCTAAAGATTGTTACCCGCCCGAATGGTATGAATGTTGCGTTTTTAATCATGTACTGTCTTATATGTAAAAGTCTGTCCCCCCTTCCCTTTTGATTGTGAGCCGCCCTGAGTCCCCCCAGGGAAAAGGGCGGCATATAAATAAACAATCTATCTATCTATCTATCTATCTATCTAGATGTATCATGCTCCCATCGGATTCAGAATCTGCAGGGGAAGATGAGCTGGAACAAGAGTCGACAGAGAACAAGAGGACAGCTTCGTTGGCTTTGGAGGAAACTGGGGAAGGGCAGAGTCAGTCTGGGCAAGGCTTTTCAGAATTAGAAAGGCTTGGAGACAGGGAGGAGCAGGAGAGACAGCTCAAGTGAAGAGCAAGGACCACCCCCTCCTGATCCAAGAGCATGGAGAAAAGAGAGAAGCAAAACCAATGCAGACTGAGCCAACTATGGGAGAGAAGAGTGCCCCTCCCCTGTTCACAAGGCACACCTGGGGACTGAGATGTAAGGAGGTGCTGGTGAGAGGGACATTTGTGAGGAATAAGCGTTGAATCTGTGGAGCCTCATGTGCACTTGCCGAGGCCTGGAGATTACTGTGCTCTGTCTTGAACTTGGTCGGTTTTCCTGCTTTGCTGAACTTGTTGCTCTGGTTACTGTTTAGCTAACCTGGCTTACTGGACTAGTCACAGCTGCTGAAGGTGCATGTGACAGCTTTGCTCCAGAACTTGGAGTAAACATGGGGAGGTTTGGGGCAATAAAGGAGAGTTAGACTTCTGGCTGTGTTGCTTTCGTGCCATGCCCTGGGTCATCACAAGATGGTAATAGTAGACTGGGGCCTACACCCAGCTTTGGCAGATATGCCAAATGTAGCCTTACGTGGGGCAGGTTTTGTCTAGTCTTGACTCATATTCTCATCACCACACAGTTGAACTGTAAAGCATGAGGATACCATTAAAGACAACTCAGAAACTGCAGTAGCTCATGTATTCACTGGCAATTGTCATTGAGGACAAAAATTCCAGTGCTGCAGGCCCTGCATTGGTTATTGATTTATTTCTGGTTACAATTTATGATAATACTTTTCTCCTATAAAGCCCTTTATGCCTCAGCACTGAAAGACCTTCCTTCTCCAATCAGTATCAACCACATCTATTAGCATATCTAGAAAAAAATATATAGTGGTACATTGGAAGAAATTAGATGAATTTCTAATTCATGTAGCCTCAACCAACACTACAGAAGAAATAAATGCTAGGAAGCAATTAAAAATGGCATTTAAAGGAAATTATGGATGTTGGTGAATAGGAAATGGAAATAATGGAGTCTTACTCTATATAACATTACAAGTTAAAGGACAGTATATTATTAATATAAAAATAAGCACAGGGAAGGGATGGCCTGGAGATTTGGAAAATGTAGCTCATTTTTATGTTTTTTGTAGTCATTATAACAAATTATCTTGCAGTACAAAGACAGTAACTATAATGAAAAAGCAGAAGGTATGTATGGAATGGTATAGAAGATACATTTCACATTTGATCTGAACTAAAGAGAAATTCTTGGCCTGTAAGCTTCTAGTAACTAATGATTTTTTCCACTTACGTATCACAATAAGTCACAAATTAGTTTTATTAGACACAATAGGATTTAGAAAGGTGCTTGTGATGTTTCCAAAGTAACCAGCTTGCAAATTTGAGGAGTATTTATTGGAGTTTGAACAGTTCACAATAGAGCATTCATTATCTTTTCTTGATATTTTACAAAGGGATAGAAGACAGAGTTAAAAAAACCTAGTAAAGACTTGGCTCAGAAAAGACTTGTTACCCTACTTTGTTACAAATCTGCCATTCAATAAAACTTCCTGGAATAATCTAAAATGACTTTGTTATATTGTATCATTATGGCTTGATACTGTTAAGTGTTATTTTTAAGTACCCATTCTATGCTTATTGTAAGTTTAACCTTATCCTGATTGACCTAGGATAAACCTTCTTTGATCACTGTATACTTCTGATTCCTTTTTAGTTTTAATATTTTATAATCTGTATTAGGTATGCATGTTTCTTACCATTGGAGAATAATTGGGGGGGGGGGGGTGTTCCACAACCTTTAGACCCTGAATGAACAAGGGGTAATAATATCCATCTTCCTGAAAGCTTTTTTTTTTTTGTTCAACTTTGTCCAATTGCCAGAAGCTATCTGGACAAATCAAATTTTCTTAGCAAGGTTTTTCAAGAGTTTGCTGTTGCCTCCTTCCTAGGGATGAGAAAAAGTGACTATCCCAGTGTCTTTGTGCCCAAAGTCAGACTAGAGAATCTCTACAGACTTTTAGTTGCTCCAATAATTTGTGGAAAACAGTTTAGGTAATCCTTGCCTTCATTCATTTAGTGACTGTTTGAAGTTACAATGGCCCTGAAAAAGTGACTTATAACCGTTTTTCACTGTTACGGCCTTTCCAGCATCCCCATGATCATGTGATCAAAATTCAGATGCTTGGCAACTAGTTCATATTTATAACTGTTGCTAAGTCCCGAGGATATGTGATCCCGTTTTGCGACCTTCTGACCAGCAAAGTCAATGGGGAAGCCAGATTCACTTTACAACCGGTTTGCTAACTTATCAACTGCAGAGATTCACTTAACAACTGTGGCAAGAAAGGTCATAAAATGGGCCAAACGTCACTTAACAAATGTCTTCCAGTTTCTACATGATGCCTTAACCACTACAGGATAAACTGAAACAAAACAGGGACAGTATTATCCTAGTAAAAAGAAAGAATTGAAAAATACAATCTTCCAGGAATGCAGGCATAGCTTTACACACATGCAGTATAAAGATGGCTATTATGGACACTGATCCTTCATATGAATAGCCTTAGAACCGTTAACTGTATATTCAGCATGTGGAATTGCATCTATCATTTTGGATTGACAGGCAGTTTGCTAAGGGATGTTATTTACAGAAATGATTGCCTGAACACTTTTCAAAGTAAAGGCTAACTCCCCTGTTATTTATTTATGCACAGCACAAATGGGCTAAGTATTTAACAAGAAGAAAGGTTTGTGCCTAAAGGAGCTAATAAACTCTATCAGGTACAAAGCATCTCCCCACCTGTATTTTATTGGTCAAGAAGCTGCTAATTTGCTTTATGTCTTGCTCCTTCCTTTGTTTATGCTAAGTGCCTATAATGTATTCCCAATTGTGGCAATTAGTTTTGTGAACTGCTCTTTGACGAACTAAAGTGATGCTATCAAACTGTCTTAACATCTGTGGCAGTCAGAAATACATTTTGCCTACAAGTATGTATGTGTGTGTGTGTGTGTGTGTGTGTGTACTTATTTATAATAATGTAGTTTTTTGCATAACCTGAATATTAAATCAACAACATAGTAACCTTTGAACTCATAGGTAATTTACTTTAGGTGTGTATGTTTGTGTGTGTGTACATATATATGTACTAACCTTTTATTTCAATGAGTAATGATGTGGTTGGTTTAATTAAAAGTGTAAACCATAAAAGTCTATACCATACAGTATTGCACTGTCATATTTTAATTAATATGAAGACAATTCCATTAAAGAGAACAGAATAGAATGGATTCATATCAGGAAAAGATTTTCAGAAAGACATGTTGAGTTGACAACTAATTATCGTTTTTATGAAATTTCAAAGATTTTGAGCTTTTTCAATACAGACTTCAGAAGAAGAATTCCTACAAGTTGGTACAGCTATATTTCAGATTTACAGTATTGAAAGTCCCTCCTTGAGTACTGAGTCCACAGCTGGCTATCCTATTTAAAAATCTTCAGTCAAACTGGAACAATCATGGGACTACAAACAGAATATTATGAGTATCCAAATTAAATAGAAAGCTTGAAAAGGGAGAGTGAGGATAGGCTATGGTGGGGCTGGGCTCCTGAAGTACCTGAAACCATGTCATCTAGAAAAAAATGCCAGAAATATTGTATGGTTATACAGATACAAATTACAGAATAAGATTTATATACCAGGGGGCAGATTCCAATTGAACAACAAAAAAAAAGTCTAATAGGAAGAGTAATTCAATGAACCAATTCTCCAGGGTAGTGATAGGCTATTTATTAATGAATGTATTCATAAAGAGGCTGAATGGCTCTCTGCCAAGATTGTTTGTGTAAATATGTAAATATTGGCATGAAGTAAGGGTTGGGGTTGTCAACCAACTCTAGGAATCTATGACTCTGTACAACTTGATCTGTATAACTTGACTTAATACTAAGCTATGATTTTTATACATACACTTCATAATTTCTCCCTTTGTATTAGAAAATATAAAGTTTTTCTGGTCCAATCATGTCTGACACGATGCTCATTTCTGTTTCTTGATTAAGGGAATCACTTTCTGAAGACACTTCCAAGATGGCTATATACCAAAGATGTGCAGAATGCTGTTATCTTCCCACTGAAGTGGTACCTATTTATCTATACACATTTTCATGCTTTCGAATTTGTGGGTGGACAGAAGCTGGGGCAAGGAATGGGAGCTTGTCCCGTTGCGTGGTGCTCAGGTCTCAAACCCAGGCTGTCACCTTTCCAGCAGACAAAGCTCAGCATCTTTAACCTCCCAGCCATCACATCCCCACTTTTATTTATCACAAATGTTTCACCATTGCTTATTCCAATTCCCTCAGATTCAATTCAAATCCAATTCAGATTCATCATTTTAGATTTACAGGTGATGAAAACACATTAGTTAGATTTCAGTTTATGATACGTGGCAGCTATATCCTGAAGTTTATAAATCCATGGCCCTTCTGAATCCTGGCTTCATTTTAGAATCCCCATTCCATTTAAATTACATAGTGGAAAATCTTTCTCACTCTTTTGTCACCAGTTAGCCAAAATGTATACAACTCTAAAATGACTGACTTTGTTCAATTTCTAACTCTCTTTTATTTCTTCTATTCCGTCCTCATATGGATTTATTACCACCACAATTATTTTGCTTTAGTCAAGGGAAACTTTAAAATACTTAGGCAAGTCACATCTTTCTAAATGCTGGTATGAACAAATAGAACAAATAGTGAAGAAAACCTGTCTTTCAAGAATCCAAATTGCTTTTTTATAATATGAATCTCAGCTACTACATCTTAGTAAAAGTTGGTTCATGTTTTAAAATAGTTGAAAAGCAGAAATCTAGTCTGATTATGTAGTATAAGGAATATATATATTCTGAACAAAGGCACAGTGAAGATGCACTTTGAATATTTTTCATTCATGGATTTTAATAAGCAAAAAGCTCAGTAAGACTACTAGAAGATGCACTGTAAATGAATATTGAAATGAATGTAATATATAGTTCAGTAATAAAAATTATTTTATTAAAGATGTTCCTCCTGAAAGCCACCTGCTCTCAATATTTTGAAACTGCAGCTGTTTTATATACATATACACAGATATACATATACACATCCCAGAGGTGGTATTCAGCAGGTTCTGCTCAGTTCTGGAGAACCGGTAGCAGAAATTTTGAGTAGTTCGGAGAACTGGTAAATACCACCTCTGACTGGCCCCGCCTCCATCTATTCTCTGTCTCCTGAGTCCCAGATGACTGGGAGGAAATGGGGATTTTGCAGTAATCTTCCCCTGCCATACCCATCAAGCCACATCACGTCCACCAAGCTACTCCCACAGAACCGGTAGTAAAAAATATTAAATTCCACCCCTGAGACATACACATATAAAGTCATCCAGCCTGGCTAAGTGCCTAAAGCAGGACTAGAACTGCTGATCACCCGACTGCAGGTCTATTTAAAAAATACACTTCCATTGACCAATTAACTACTGCACATTTTTCCATTGACCAATTAATTGCTGCACATTTTTTCCATTTATACTAGTTATTTCTGAAATAACTAGTATAAATGGAAAAAATACTGCTTTACAGTTATAATATACCATAAATCCCATTAGAAAAGAAATATTTAGTTTCATTTTTATTCTGTTTTGCAGATTTTTTAAATTAAGAAGATTCAGACAAATATATGTTTTTATTCATAACATTGCCTAATACAGAAAACCTGCCTTCATAGTTCCTCCAATTGCATATTGTTTTAACTGTAACTTTACAGAGAATTTTTTTAAAATTCATGATTTTCTTGGAGCCATTTTATGTAAAATAACAACAACAACAACAACAACCCCTCCAAGAAGCTTTACCTTGTCGTGGTGGAGGGGCTTGTGCACTCTAATGATCCTAAGGGATATGTTGAACAAGTACAACCATATCAGACAGGTCTTAGGTGAAGGGCCAGACAAAATTTGCTCCACAACCAATTCAAATATGTGAATATGAAAAAAAAATGAAATTAATGCTGTCTGAACTGTCGCCGGATTAACAAGGATTCCATACGATGTTATGGCTCCTGGACATTCTGTGCAAAATGAGCTACAGGGCTCAGCTCCCTCTGCTAGGCAACCAGGGCATGGAACTGACAAGCTACTGGAAAAAAAGTGAAAAAACAAAAAATCTGGACTAGGGAAGAAAACATCTCTATTATGAAAGCTTACTATCAGTCTGAGCCAGCAAAATGTGGATTTCAAAAATGAATGTATCAGATTTGGAAGGTGAACCACATGGACTATGATATCAGTGAACAAAGACTAGTGGACCAACGACGTGTAATTCTAAGTCACAAATTTTTCACTACAGCAGAATTAATAGGAATTGAAGAGAAAGCAACTAATGGTCTGAATATACCAACCAAGAAGAGTAACATCAAGAATGATTTGCAGACTCAAAAGCAAACTGAGGACGAAAGGGAGGAAGAGGATGCTGAAATGGATGAAGATAAAGAACAAGGAAGCACTGAAGAACAAACACCAACAGATATTGCTCAATTAGCTGAGAAAATAAAGCATCAAATGGAAGATGCTGAAAGAACACATTTGCCAAAGCTGAACCAAGTGAACTGGAAAGAATTGAGAAAGGTACTAAAAAAGGTCAACGAAGCTATGCAAACCATTCAAGCCACTACATTAGCTGAAACAAACCAGCTGATGTATGCAGCAGCCTTCATAACTACCAGAGAATTGGGTTTGAAAATATAAAAGAACCAAAGAGGCAAGAAAAGGAAACCTAAATGGAAAATTCAGTTGGAACTGAAGATCAAAAAATTTCATGGAGACTTGAGCAACTTGAAGAACCTAAGGCAAGGTCAGCTAAAGAACAAGCAGGTCAAAAGCAGCAAGATACGATTTGGGGAATAAAGTAATTGAAGAGCTGAAGCAGAGGGTTGTTGCTGTTGCTGAAAAGATTAAAAAATATGAAAACCTAGTAACTCAATTCAAGGAAAACTCACAGTTCAGAGCAAATCAGCATCAGTTTTATAAGAGGTTAGAAAGTGGAGATATAGTAGCAACAAATGAAAAGCCTGATACAGAGAAAGCTCTGAAATTCTGGAAGAATTTGTGGAAAAACAAGAAGCACAACAGAAATGCAAAATGGATCAAACAAATTGAAGAGTCTATTAAAGTGCATAAAATGGGAGATGTGAAAATAAAAGAAATGATACAAAGATAGTCAAGAAAAGTGAAGAACTGGAGGACACCTGGACCTAAGTTACATGGCTTCTGGTTAAAGACACTTACAAGTGTGCACAAAAGATTGGCAGCCCATATGAACCAGATCTTAAAAACACCTGAAAATGATGAATGGATGACAACTAGAAGGACATTTTGATCCAAAAAGATAAAGAAAAAGGAAAGGATCCTGGAAACTATAGGCCAATCACCTGTTTGCCAACAACATACAAGCTCCTTACTGGTATCATTGCAAACCAAATTTATGGATACTTGGAAAGAAATAACTTGCTTCCTGTAGAACAGAAAGGATGCTGCAAAAATTCAAGAGGAACAAAGGACCAATTGCTGATTGACAAATTAATCCTAAAGAATTCAAAGAAAAGACGAACCAACCTGTTCATGGCTTGGATAAACTACAAGGAAGCATTTTTTCAGTTCCCCATAGCTGGATCAAGAAATGCCTGAAAATCTTTGGCATCAGCAGCAAAATCCAAAAATTCATAGAAACTTCAATGAACCTCTGGAAAATGAAGCTTATAGCTAATGAAGAAGTTCTGGGTGAAGTTGAAATTAAACTAGGCATTTTCCAGGGCGATTCCCTTTCACCCCCCACTTTTTATACTCTCAATGTTACACTGAGAATCATTTTGAAGAAGATGAACTATGGATACGAACTTGCAAAGAAAGGACTGAAAATTTTGCACTTGGGGTACATGGATGATTTGAAACTGTTTGGTAAAACAAAAGCTGAACTGATTTATTAATTGAAAGCACAAAAGAATTTAGCCAAGACATTGGTGTGCAGTTTGGAATTGACAAATGTGCAACAATGGCAACCAAAGCAGGCAAGGTCATAGAAGATGATGGAATAGAACTTGAGAATGAAGAAATGATAAAGGCAGTAAAACCAGAAGAAGGCTACAAGTACTTGGGGATTTTAGAGGTCTTTCACTTAATGCATAATAAAGTCAAGGAATTAACTTCAGCCAAGTACATTCGATGAATTCGCAAGATATTAAAGTCCAAATTGAGTGGAGGAAACATCATAAAAGCCATAAGTACCTGGGCTATACCTGTGATTTGATACTCTGCAGGAATAATTAACTGGACCCAGATGGAGTTGGACAATTTGGACAGAAAAACAAGGAAGCTATGACAGTGAATCATGCTTTGCACCCTAAAAGCGATGTTGACCGGATTATATCTACCAAGAGCAGAGGGTGGTCGAGGACTCCTACAAGTAAAACAGACTGTGGAAGAAGAAAACACAGCTTGAATGATTACATCCAGAAAAGTAAAGAACCAATGATTAAGGAAGTAAATAAAGGAGGCCTTTTAAAGACAACTAAGTCAAAAGCTGAATATAAGAAAGAAGTAATTGAGAAGCAAGCTGAAATTTAAAAAAAACAAAGCTATGCATAGCCAATACTTGAAAAGTATTGAAGACAAAGCTGACCAAAAACTAACTTGGAAACTGGTTAAGATCAGGAGCACTGAAAAAAGAAACAGAAGGCTTTATTTTGGCAGCTCAAAAACAAACCTTAGCCACAAATTGCATGAAGACAAAATTCAACATGTTATCACCAACAGCAAATTTCCTCTGTAATGAGAAAGACGAGACAGTCGACTACTTGATCAGGAGGTGCAGCAAAATTTCACAAACTGATTACCTACAATGCCATGACCGCGTTGCTAAGATCATTCACTGGAAATGTGCCAAAAGTTTGGATTTGAGTACAGCAAAAACCACTGGAACATCAGGTTGAGAAGGTTTAGAGAATGAGAAAGTCAAGATCTTGTGGGACTTCAGAATTCAGACTTACAGGCACTTGGCCCACAACACACCTGACATAACAATAGTTGAAAAAAAAGTATGATTCGTTGACATTGCAATACCTGGAGATGCACGAATTGAAGATAAACAGCAAGAAAAAATCACAAAGTACCGGGACTTGCAAATTGAACTTGAGTGACAGTGGTAAAAGAAATTGTGTGTTGTCCCGATTGTAATTGGAGCCCTTGGAGCAATACCTAAAGGGCTACCTCGCTATTTGGGACATTTTAAATTTATCAGACTTGAACATTTTAATTCTACAAAAAAACACCCTACTTGGAACAGCTTATATCATCCAACGTTACCTTAACAGTTCCTAGGTCCTTGGTTAGGACTCGAGCTGTTGAGCTACCAACCAGCCCCAAAGGCTGTGAATCTAACCAAAGATTAACCACATAATAATAGTAGTAGCAGTAGCAGTAGTAGTAGTACTCTGATGAGGTGAGAGCTATGCTGGTGGCAGTATATTCTATCAGAAGGCTCACCCAAGCCAAACATGACTTACCAGAGGAGCCAGACTTTGTATTTCCATTTACCCATTAATATGGTAAGAAAACAGAAAAAATCCTTTACCGGATTGGTCATTATTCCTGGGCATCTCTTCACAAGTGGGCAAAGAAATTCAGGAGCTATTGCTGGGCAACAAGGGCCTAGCCCTATAGGATTACTGCAAAAACAACAGCTATAGACAAGAGAAAACTATACTGTGTTTGAAAATCACACCTTTATGGCTACCTAGGCCCTTCTGGTTCCAAATTGGACTACAGGTTTCCCCCTCACACTTATGTGTTAGTTGTTCCTGATTCTACGGGTCGGTACTCATCTCCGTTTCAAAGCCGAAGAGCCAGCAGTGTCCAAAAACCGCCTCCGTGGTCATGTGGCCGGCATGACTAAACACCAAAGGTACACGAAGCACTGTTACTTTCCCACCAAGTGGTCTCTATTTTTCTACTTGCATTTTTACATGCTTTCAAACTGCTAGATTGGCAGAAACTGGGACAAGTAACAGGAGCTCACTCTGTACGTGGCACTAAGGATTTGAACTGCCGAACTGCCAACCTTTCTGATCGAGAAGCTCAGCATCTTAGCCACTGAGTCACTGTGTCCCTATAGTAGGCATGGGCCTACTGAAGCAGATGTTTGAACATTGGAAAAGAATTTATCGAGACTCCATTAAAAATGATTAGCAAATCAAAGGAGACTCATTGTCAGAAAGAAAATATTCAATGATTAGCAGAACTGGAAGAATTCATAAAATTGTGAAAATGTAAGCCCCGAAAACAATAGTAGAATAGGATCGGAAACTTAGATAAGATAAATTGGAAATCTAAAGGAAATGATTGATATGAATTACACACATGTACGGTGTTAAAGAATTAATAACAACAGAACCAATACAGGCCAGCAGTTAACTAGTTATGAAATGACTCTCTGCTAAGGAGAATTAAAAGAGAAAATAGTAGTTCATGCAGAATTATCAGTAGAAAGACAAAGCCTGCTAGTGTTGAAAGTAGTGTCCAAAAGACCTGGCACCTATAAGGAAGAATGTGAATAAGATGCTTGCAAGGATTAAAATAACCTCTGTTGAACCGACCAATGAGCTGCCTATAGTGGTGGTTAGAGAAGAACTGGGTATCAAAATTAGAAAACCAAAAGTAAAATAATATTCCATACCAAAGTGATAAAATCAGACGGAGGACTAAAATAAAGAAATTAGGATCAGATGCAAGTAATTTAAAGAATATTAAAAACTAAAAAAATGGAAGAATGTAAGGATTAAGAGAAGCCTAATAAAATATAACAATATAATAAAACAGGAACAGAATGCTGGCGAGGAAAAGCTTTACTTAGTCAATTTCTGGAAACGATTGAGGGGACATGGGATAAAGTTGAAACCTGGCAATGGCTTACATCTAGAACATTAAAACAAATGAATGCTTAATTTCGGCTTCTCAAGAGAAAACAACTGAAACTAATGCAATCAAGACCAGAACTGAAAAACGTCAATGATTCAAAGTGCAAATTATGTAAAAAAGCAGGAGAAACAGTAAATCATATACTTAGTTTGATACAAGAAGATTGCACAAATTGGTTATTTTATAAACAAAAATATAACACAGTAACCAAAATATTTAATTCATTAACATCTGTAAAAATTATTTTGTGGCCAGTAATAAAAAATTGCTGAAAACATAGAGTTGAAAAAGTAATTGAAAATGAACAGGTAAAACATTGTGGGATTTTTCAGATACAACTGGTAAGGTCTTGACTTATAACATATAACATTTAAATGAAGTTGAAGAAAAAGAAAGTGCAGATAATGAATGAGGCAAGACCAGGGAATAGCAATTAGGAGACAGGAACTAGAAAAAATATCCGATATCAAGATCCAAAAGATTATGCCATAAGGTGGCTGTGGTGATCCCAGTGGTTATTGGACATATCAAAAGCCTTGGACGATTCTTAGAATTCTGGGCGTTGACAAAATTTCCATTCATCAATTACAAAAGGCTACGTGGCTTGGATCTACATATACAGTATACAATGCTGATACATTAGAAAATAGCATTAGCAATAGTGCTTAGACTTATATACTGCTTTACAATGCTTTACGGCCCTCTCTAAGTGATTTACAGAATCAGCATATTGCCCCCCGACAATTTTACATTTTGCCCACCTAAGAACGATAGAAGGCTGAGTCAACCTTGAGCCCGATGAGATTTGAACTGCCAAATTTCAGTCAGCCAGCAGTCAGCCGAAGTAACCTGCAGTATCGCACTCTAACCACTGCACCACCATGGCTCATCCCAGGTTCTTGCGCGGCAACTTGATGCAAATGAAAGCTAATACCAATGTACACAACAACAACAACAATAATAGATGTTGCCATGCCGGTGACAAAAGAAGAGAAAGAATAGAGAATTTCACAAAATACAAATCCTGCAAATAGAAATAAAACAACTGAGGCAAAATAAAGCAAAGATTGTTCCAACAGTATTAGGTATTGAGGAGCACCACCTGAACACCAGCAGCATTGACCAAATCACCATCAGTCAATTGCAAAATGCAGCTTTACTTGGATCAGCTTACATCCTGCGATGATACCTATAATGCCATCAAACAACATCTGCCTATCCCAGGCCTTTGGGAAAAATTCAATAGGTGGATAAAAATGCCAATTCCACTCTAAACATCTGATTGGCTGTGCGGTCAACCATTATTATGCACTATTTTTCTATGAAGTTTTCAGAAACTTTAGAAAACGAACGATCATTCTCAGCTCTATTTTTCACAAATTGTCATAGGAGGTTCCACTACTTAAAATTTATGATCAAATTTATGCTGCCAAGCTATCCCAGGTGTTATTGTTTATTGTCCTCATCTCTTAAATAAAAATATTAAATATTAAAATATAGCAGAGTTTGAATCTCAACATAGACCCATGGTCCAGGAGTTGTTTCACTGGCTTCAAGAGTCACTCCACTGCCACTCCTGAGATTCTGGCATGATGAAATATGTGAATTGTTTATCTTTGGTAACTCGCCTCATATTTATTCAATAGCATCCTATTTGACAATTCACTATAGTTTGAGCCTATTGCCTTTTATTCTAAAGAACCTATTGTCTCCTGACTGTCCACACAGCAGGTATCTATAACAAGTGCCATAGCACTGAATTAATAGAAGAGACAATCCCAATTTCCATTTAATTTCAAATTATGTGTTTTAGTATCTTTGCTAATAATTATTTCACCACACTGGTAACTTACTGATGAATTGCTGATGCTTTTTCAGCCGTATTTGTGGAGAAAGGTCACAAATGGTACAGCAAAACAAAGCAATTATAGGTCTCTTTATTGATGACGTTGTGGACTGGGAATTGATCCAAAGTAAAATTATTGCCTTAATACAAACATTATTCTTGGAAACAAATGCCAGTTACTTTGGTTCACTGCAAATTTAAGACCTCTATTTATTTTGTCAAATAGATTGAGATGAATAGCTTGCACCTTGACTTTGCTGCTACAGAATCTCTCTCTTACAATGTTGTACAAACATGGAAATAACAGTATCGTGCCATACAAAATATTATGTTACAGATGGTCCTTGTTATTGGTGGCTGTTGTTTCCTTCTGATTACTCTCCTCTTTTCAGATATGAAAATCCTATTTTTTTTCTCAGAAAACTTTAAAAAGGAAGTAGTCAAATATTATTTACATTTTTGCCATCTATCCAGATAGCAATGTAACCAGCCAAAGGTGGCTTGTGATTTTGGATATCGATTTTCAGGGTTCATGCTACAGTTTTCCTATTTTCTTCTCTTTCTATAAGTACTGAAGTGTCCCAAGAATGGTGATAACTCATTATTACTTAGTGCCTCTGTTTCAGCTTATTAGGTTTAACTGCTCATCACTCAATCATATTGTTATTAGAGAAAAGTAATGAATAAAAGTTAGAATCCTGGTGGAGCTGGAGGGAGATAAAGAGATGAAGGGGAATAGCAATGGTCAATTATGTACACATCTTAATTATAACATCTTTCTATTTAATACATCTTTGGGGCTCTTCTAGGTGCAATGTAAAAAACCTAAAAATTTGATGAACCTAATAGGTTAATTATGAAGTTAAAGGCACTTCATTTTAGGGTATATTAATTTTGTTTAAGGAATAGCATTTGTTGGTAACATAAAAAAAGAATAGATAAGTTGTTCAGTTTGGAAATTAGCTGTTAATTCAAAGTTAATAAATATGGGCAGCGGCCATCTGTCTTTCCAAATTTTATAATTATTGTGACACTGAAAAGAAGAATTCTTATAGTTGAGTAGCCTTATTTGAAAACATGCCCCCAATAGAGATTATTTTAATCAGTACAATGAAAACTATTTGAGTTGTAATTGACGTTAGGCAATTAGATCATATGAAAATTAATAAATCTAAGTACCATAAAATTTCACAATTTCCTGAACTTTATTTCCATTAAAATAGACCAATACTGTAGTGTATCATTCTACTAATAACCATAAACCAGTTATTGCCTAATAAAGTCTTTAAGTAGAAAATTATTAAGAACATTGGTAAAACCACAAGCATGACATAGGTTGATGTAATAAGATTAGTTCTAAATTTCATATGTGCTACAAGCTCAGGTCTCAACCAGATAGGATAGTACCACTCATGCATGAAAGCGACTTTGCTGAAAAAAAAGTCAAGGAATCTGAGAGTTGAAGTAACATAAAGTAACAGTTTCTAAGTCTGCTTGTCTCCATATCTCCTCTTACTATGTTTTCCATACCTTTTCTTCTCCTAGATGAAGTACTTTCTAATATCAAAATGTGATTGATGGAGAAAAGGCAGTCTAGAAATATAACATTTTATATGATATTTTTTGCGTAGTCAGATCTACTTTATTTGTAATGATTTGCTACTTTTACTTCATTGGTTTACAGAATTGGGGGGGGGGAGGGAGGGATGATGATGATGAGGAGGATAAAAAGGAGGGGGAGGGGAAGAAAGAAGATCCATCAAGAAATCATAATAGTTAACCTCTATGACTAATATGAAAATCCTTTTTTCAGCATATTTGCTTTAAACACTTTTAAAAATCCTTCATATATAGCTGGACATTTGTTTTCCCGCAAAATATAACTAACTTATCAAAAATGATTGAGTCTAAGAAATTTCATCACAGAGCAGATACAGGATTGTTTCATACATGTTTGCTTTCCTTGTGGCCATTTTACCTTTGCAACTACCGGTAATTGAGTCACTGCTTACCCAAAAAAAAACCTAAAGAGGTTCTGGTGAACTGAAGTCAAAAGAGTTAGGAAGCAGAACAAAAGCATCAGTGAAGTATAGCATCACTTTAACCTAATCCACAAAAGCTAAAATACAACATCTGCTTGCCAATTCCTATAACATATTTCCTTACACTAATACTGACTAAGTACATTTTGGTGAGTATCTAATTTTCTGGGTTACGGTTAAGCGCTTGAAACCACTGTATCATTTAACTGTTTGGGTGATTTGAGATTAGTCATTATTTCTAAATTCAATCAACCTAAAAGAGTAAATGAGGATATCAATGTA
Source organism: Thamnophis elegans (assembly GCF_009769535.1). Classification (NCBI taxonomy): domain Eukaryota; kingdom Metazoa; phylum Chordata; class Lepidosauria; order Squamata; family Natricidae; genus Thamnophis; species Thamnophis elegans. Next base: position 94,338,709 of record NC_045543.1, read on the forward strand.
AAGTGTCTTGACCTGCCAAAGGCGAATATAAATTCAATATAAATAACTTTATTTTGAATAAATTAGCATTTTTTAATATACTTATTGACTGAAGCTTACAAACACACAAGAACAGTAGATATATTCAGTTATTGATAGAAAAATAGGAAGTCCTGTGGTGCCAACTGGAAAAAGAACAAATGTGTTTCCAGATGACTTGTTAAAAGAAAAATGTCTTTCACATGTACTTCATGAACCAGATGACATTTGTTTATAAAACAAAAATTCTGAAAAAATGAATAATCATTAGGCGTCAAGGCACTACATTATAAATAATATTGTTATTTAACATAAATTATATTTATCAACAGCTGCCTTGGTAATGGTCATTTTATAATTTACCATATTATGTGTGTTTTATGTTCTTCTGTTTATAAAATATAGCTATATATGTATTTTCATAGTAGGAAAATAGCCCTATTAGTATAGGGCAGGTTTTAAAAAAATCAGAAATTCCACAGTAGTATCTTTTTAAGATTAACCAATTGTTATGCTTAGTTTTAAGTTTTTCATTGAAACATATGTCAGGCATATCTTCAGGTAATTTAAATCAGCACAAAAAAAACATTCAGCTCACTTTGGGAATATGTTTCAGTCAAGAATAATTTCCAGCCTTAAAAGCAAACCTAGCACAGAATATCCATGTTGTCATCAGCACATAAAAACATTCAATACTTATTACATGAAACTGAACTCAATAACTTTCATCCTTACTTAAAGCTATAACCTTTAAAATAATAAATAAAATATTATAGAAATTAAGATTATGATAAAATGAAGATGAGTTGTCCTAGTGCCACAACAATAGGCACACACAAATTTTCTTCCTGAAGTAAAAGAAGGTAAAAGAAATACCTGCCTTGAAGTTTTGAAAAGATAACATTGTGTCATCTAATGCGTTATTTTTTGGAAAAAAAAAACCATTGTTTCTGGTCATCTAGAGACCAGAGAAGCATATAATCAAGAAATATCTTGAAAGCTTCTAAGCAGAAACAAAACAAAAACAAAACAAAGTCCATTATACTTAACAAGATTTAAAAGCCTACTGGATAAAATGGCTTTAAAACAAGATAACTAAAAAAACCCACCACATTTTCAATTTTCTTTGAGATGGAATTCTGTAAGTGAAATTATTTTTTATAAAACCTTTTTATTCCTCAACTTTTTGTTGTGTATCCCTCCCTCCCTCCACCCCCCCACCCCCCCCTCCTCCTCCCCCCCCGACTTCCCAGAACCCGTACACGGTATGGATTTTTAACTAACACAGTCTAAAATCTATTGAGAAAAAGAAATAAAGAAATTAATGACATTCTAGATTGACCTTAGCTTCTTCTTACTGAACTGACTTTTAACAGTTTAAATCATTTCTGATCTTAAGCATAGGCTAACTGGAATTTCTTAGTCCCGTATTTATTTTGTATATAGTCAATCCATTTTTTCCAGTCTCGTTTATATCTCTCATTTGAATGATCTTTGAGATATGCCGATATTTTAGCCATTTCAGCTAAGTTTGTTACTTTCAATGTCCATTCTTGGATTGTAGGCAAGTCTTCCTTCTTCCAATATTGCGCCACCAACAGTCTTGCTGCAGTTATCAGGTGCAGAGTCAAATTGGTCTCTACCACTGTAAAATCAGTACATATACCTAGTAAAAATAACTGAGGACTAAACTTTATCCTTCTTTTAAAAACATTTTGCATGACCCACCATATTTTTATCCAAAATGCCTTAACCTTTTGGCAGGTCCACCATATATGATAATATGTAGCATCGAGAGAACCACACCTCCAACATTTAGGCTGTACACTCGGATACATAGAAGCCAACTTTTTAGGATCTAAATGCCATCTATAGAACATCTTGTAAAAATTTTCTCTCAGATTTTGAGCTTGTGTAAATTTCACATTTCTTACCCAGATTCTTTCCCATGTATCCAACATTATTGGTTCCTCAATATTTTGAGCCCATTTTATCATACAATCTTTAACTAATTCTGTTTCCGAATCCATCTGTATTAATACATTATATCCTCTTTATATGCATTAAGCTTTGATCTCTTATTTGTTTAAACAGATTATCCTCAACTTGAATAAAACCAATTTTTTGATCTATTTTCCACCTAGCCTGTAATTGCCCATACTGGAACCATGTTTGAACTACCTTCTCCTCTTTTAATACCTCTAAACATTTTAATTGTAATACCCCCCTTTCGGAGGTAAGAAGCTGTCTGTAAGTAATTCTGTCCTGTTTTTGTGCTGTATTCATATTTTCAATTGCGTGTCTAGGAATTGCCCACATGGGTATCTTGTCATTTAATTTATATTGATATTTCTTCCAGACCCGCAATAAAGCATTTCTTAAAATATGACTTTTAAAGGTCTTATCCAATTTTTTGTTGAATAACAGGTAAGCATGCCAACCAAATACCAGATCGTGTCCCTCAATGTTCAATATTCTATCATTAGTTAAATGAATCCAATCACTAATTACAGATAATGCCACTGCATCATAATATAGTTTTAAATTAGGTAGTTTCAATCCTCCTCTCTCACGTACATCTTGCATTATTTTCATCTTAACCCTCGGCTTCTTTCCTGCCCCACAAATTTGTTGATACCCTTCTGCCATTCTAAAAGGTTCGCATCTTTTTTAAGTATAGGTAACATTTGGAAGAGAAATAAAAATTTTGGTAAAATGTTCATTTTCACTGCCGCTATCCTACCCAGCAAAGATAAGTGCAATTTCTCCCATTTTTTCATCTCTGTCTGTATGCTATACCAAAGTGGTTCATAATTATGCTTATATAATTTCCCATTTGAAGTTAAAATGTTAACTCCAAGATATTTGACTTTTTAACTACCTCACATCCTAGCATCACTCCTAATTCTTCCTTTTGTTTAATATTCATATTTATAGCTAATATTTTCGTTTTTCCTAAGTTTATTTTAAAGCCCGACACTTGACCATATTGATTAATCATATTCATTAAAACCATACTGGATTCCTGCGGTTGTTCCAATATTATGACCAAATCATCCGCAAAAGCGCGGACTCTATATTCTTGCTGCCTAATCTTGATCCCTTTTAAACCATCCAAGCCCCGTATTTTATTCAACAATACTTCCAAAGTTATAATAAACAATAATGGGGACAAAGGACAGCCCTGTCTTGTACCTTTTCCAATTTGAAAAGAGTCTGTCAGACTTCCATTGACTATGATTTGTGCTGTTTGCTGTTGGTATATTGCTTTAATTGACTGTAAAAAATTATCTCCTATCTGCATTTTTTGCAGTATCTTCAACAGAAATTGCCAATTAACTCGATCAAAGGCCTTCTCAGCATCCAAAAATATAAACGCAGCAGGGATCTGGTTGTTCTTTCCCAAATATTCTAATGCATTAATAATTAATCTAACATTACTTTTCATCTGTCTCCCTTGTATAAAACCTGTTTGGTCCGTATGTATCAATTGTTGAATGACCAACATTAACCTATTTGCTAATATTTTAATAAAAATTTTATAATCTACATTCAGTAATGAAATGGGTCTATAATTTTTGGGTTGAGTAGTATCTTGATCTTCTTTGGGTATCAAAGATATAAACGCTGTCTTCCAAGATGGAGGGACTTTACCTTCCGTTTGAATCATATTAAATAATTCTCTAAGAGGTTCTACCATTTCTAACTGTAAGTTTTTGTAGTAAACCGCTGTCAAGCCATCTGTACCTGGTGCTTTCCCTGGCTTTAATTGCTTAATTACCTGCAGGATTTCCCCCGAGGTTATTGGTTGATTCAATTTTTGCCTGTGTTCTTCTCTAACTGAAGGTATTTTCTCCTTGTCTAAATATTTGTCTATGTCTAAACCATTAATTTTATCCCCTTTATACAGTTCTGTAAAAAATTCCCAGAAAGCCTTTTGAATCTCTTCCTGTTGGAACACCTCCTTCCCTCTGTAAATCAGTTTAGATATATTTCGAGTTTTCCTTTTTTTCCTAATCTGATAAGCTAACCATCTGCCAGGTTTGTTTGCATTACAAAAGTATTGTGTTTTGCATATAATAAATTAGTAGCTACCTGGTCAGAGATCAACATGTCGAATTGAGATTTTAATATGTTAATAGCTTCCTTAACCTTTGTATCGTCTGGTTTCCTTGTTAACTCCAGCTCTTTTCTCTTAATTTCCTCTTCCAGTTCTGTTCGTTTTAACCCTTGCTTATTTCTATGTGTTTTATTTATATTCATCAAAACTCCTCTCATATACGCTTTGCTTGCATCCCATACAAATTCCATAGATGTACCCTTATTCATATTCAAAACAAAATATTCAGATAGTAATTTTTACAATCATTAATATAGTTTTCATATCTAAATAATTTTCATTCAGTCTCCAAAACCTTCTTGCCTGCACTACCCTTCCCAACTCCATCCAAACTGGGTTATGGTCCGAAAGGACTCTAGCTGCAATCTTTGTTTTCTTGACCCTAGAAAGCAAATCATTAGTGGTTAGAATAAAATCAATCCTTGAAAGGGATTGATGCCTGTCCGAGAAGAAGTGATCATATTCCTCTGCATTTCTTTCTCGCCAGATATCTCTCAATTCGAAATCATCCATAATGTCAAAGAAAGATTTGGGTAACTTTGCTCGCATCTTGGTATTTAGGCGGGAAATCTTCTTATCTCTCTGTCTATCACTCCATTCCAGTCACCCAATAGTATACAGGAACTATAGTCCCACTGTACTAATTTAGCATGAAGATTTCTATAGAATCTATCTTGCTGTTGATTGGGAGCATAAATTCCCAAAAGTAATGTCTTTTTCCCTTCTAAGATTAAGTCTAAAGCAATATATCTTCCGAAGGGATCTGCTTCTATTAATTCAGCTTTCATATCTTTTCTTAAGTATACAACTATACCATTCTTCTTTTCCATAGCAGAAGCTGCAAAATGTTGACCAAGTTTTGAGTTGATCAAATATTTTTGATCAGTTGACTTGATATGAGTTTCTTGCAAACAAATTACATCGTTCTTAAACTGTTTAAGATAATGAAATATTTTCTTCCTCTTCTGTGGAGAGTTCAGTCCGTTGACATTCCATGTTAAAATCTTAGTTGTCATCTTTGGTTGGTTGAAGCATTTTTAGAGCTTCCTGCACGGCCTGTTTAACCTTAGGTCTAGCTCCTCCCACTGCTTCCAGATTTGTTGTTGTAGTTCCTTGATCGATGGCCGATGATTGTTGATGCTGTTGCTTCTTAGCTTGTTTCTCCATACGTCTAGTAGTCATGCGGCTAGGTCTTGGTTCCATAGCACCTTGCACTTCTAGAGAGAGAGATGCTCCATCTTGTCTGGTGGTTGTATAGTTTGCTGTCTATCCTGTCCTTCTTGTGGTCTTTCTCTAGGTCCAGATGGTGCAGGGTGTCCGGCCTTCAATATATTATAATAAAAATCTCGGGCTTTCCATACAGAGTTGAGGCGGTACCTTTGCTTATCAAATGTAAATATGATGCCGAATGGTGCATCCCATCTATACTGTATCTGACGATTTCTGAGTTCTTCGACCAAAAAAGCGTAGTCTCTTCTGGCTCTTAACATTTGAGGTGGTATCTCTTTCAAAACAGCCAGGTCTTCACCGCCAATTTGAAGCTTAGTGTTATAAGACGCTTGCAGTACCATATTTCTGAACTCTCTTGTAGTAAAAATATAACGATGTCTCGAGGAAGCTGCTTCTGCTTTGCCAGCCAGGAGTTAACGCGGTAAGCTTTGTCAATTTGCCAGCCTTGGTTGGTCCCTGGTCTTCCCATCAGGCGGTCAAAAGCTTCCAATAGGATCTGTTTCAGGTTCTCCTGTTTCTCCTCACGCAGCCCCCTTACTCTTAATGCGAACTCCATTTGTCGGTACTGTATCATAATAATTTCTTTTTCAGCATTTTCCACTTTTTGTTCCACCACCTCTGTTTTCAATGTCAAGTTAGCATTGGCATCATTAAGAACCTCTAGAGTATCTTCCACTCCAGAAATATGTTCTGTTAATACAGTTACAAGACTCAGCATGTCATCTCTAATTTTATCAACCTTAGCCTCAAATTTCTCATACAACTCCTGTTTAAGTCCTTTTATTTCACTTTTAATTTCACTTTTAATTTCTTCTTTCATTTCTTTTTTATTTCCTCTTTTCCCTCCTCTCTATTATCTCTAAATTTATCTTCCATTTTAATTGTCTGTGCATTAAGAGCCTCGCTTAGATTACTCAGAAAAAATTCTTTCGTTAACACATCCCCAGCAGGGGGCGTAGGAAGCGGAGGCTGCAGCTTTGTGCCAGGCACTGAGTGTGCCCCTGGAAGTGGAGGGTGACGACTTCAAGTTAATATTTGGTTTTGAGGCCATTTCAAAATTTGTCTGCCTGCAGTTAATAAAACTCTATTGCCTAAATATGCAGCTTTAAGTAAAGAGGCTTTTATTTTGAAGTTTAAGGCTTGGCAAAAGTTTCAGTGAGTAAACATTGTAACAAGACCGTTCAACAGATTCGTCACCATTTAACTTCCAAATAAGCAAAGTTAATGAAGGAGTAAAATTCTTCTATTGTGAAACCAAAACATATGATAAGCTATCTCTTTTGTTTTGAATTCTTTTGACTTGTGAGAATTAGCAAAAAGTGTTCGTTATTACCGGAGAAACCAGCCTGCTCGGCGCCATTTTAAAAGCCTCTGAGTAAATAATTTTTCGGAGGAGAAAAAGAGAAGAAGCTAAAATGTTGATAAGCAATTATTGTCCTCGCAGTAAACGGATTCAGCTCGTGATAAGATTAAATCAAACAAAACTTAGAGCAGAGTGGGAGAGACCTACTTTGTCCTGCACAAGGCAGTTTGAAGTTCCCAGCACGGACAGCCGTTCTGCCTTGGGCTAGCCCCCCTTTCCTTGCAAGCACAAAAGCTGCAAAAATCGAAGAGCATTTGCCAGCAAAACAGTTTCTTCTTTCCCTCTTGCCTGAAGGATAAGAAAACCTGATAAGACGTCAGATGGAAGATCCTCTAAACAGGTACGTAGCCAGGAATTCGGAGGCAGCTGATTTTTTGCTGCCTTCACCAGTAGGCTCCTCCCAGGAAGTCCTATTCCTCAACTTTGATTACCAGATCTCTTGATAGATAAATGCAGAGCCGAGCCTCGGAAGATAGCTATAACTTAAAGATCAGTGGTGGGTTCCTACCGGTTCAGACCGGTTCGGCTGAACTGGTAGTGGTTTGGCAGGATGGGTCATGGAACTGGCAGCGACCCAGGCCTGCCATGCTCCCAAACTGGTTGTCTTGTTTTTCACTTCTCCCCATGCGCAGAACAATTTTTATTGCATTGCACATGCGTGCATAGTGCTCCAACGAGCGAACCAGCAATAGTGCCTTCTGGAATCCACCCCTGTTAAAGATGGATTCCCAAGAAAAGAAATGGCCCTCCAAGCATCTTGGTCCTAAACTATTTAAGACTTTAGAGAAAAACATTGCCTCAAATTGTATTGGGAGATAAGCAGAAACTAAATTTGAACAAACATTTCTCTTATTTGAAAAGTGAACACCATTCTAACAAGAACATTAATTGTATGCTTCCCATCACTTTATAGAGCAGGGGTGGGATGTCAAACTGGATTCCTTCGAGGGCAGGATCAGCATTGTTGTTCTCCATGGGCCAGCAGGTGGGGTGAGGAGCAGTGAGGAGATGGAACAGACACCTCCTGCAGCAACCTGCTGGCCAAAACAGGGTGCGGTTTTCCCAGCCTCCAGCAACACTCTGCTGGCTAAAAACAGGCTGCAACAATTGCCCCGTAAGGCCTCCGTGTGGTCCATTTTTGGCCTCACAAGCCTCCAAAATTGCCTCTGCTGGCCGAAAATGTGCAATGCGGAGATTCTGTGAGGCCTCCATGTGGCCCATTTTTGCCTGGCAGAGTGCTGCAGGAGGCTGTGAAAGTTGAAAACGGACTTCCGGGGCAGACCCCCCATGACCCATTTTGGCTGGCAGATGGCCCACGGGCCAGTCCTTTTATTTTCTAGGCCAGCCCTGCAGGCCAGATTTAAGCACCCCATGGGCCACATCCAACCACAGGCCTTGAGTTTTGAAAGCTCTGTTCAAGTGAGAAAAGAAGTGTAAATTTCTGAAAGAAATCAGTTAGTGTTAAAATTAGTGCATTTATACATTTTTTACATTTTTACATTTTATTAGGATTTATAGGCTGCCCTTTTCCCTGAGGGGACTCAGGGCGGCTTACAATCGCAGGGAAGGGGTGCAATACCAAAAGACACAATATGTGAACAGAATAAATAATAAAACACAACTTGCATTCAACAGTCACACTCGGGCGGGTAAATTGGGAACCTATCCCCAGGCCTGATGGGAGAGCCAGGTCTTAAGGGCTGTGCGGAAGGTCTGGATGGTGGTGAGGGTACGGATCTCGACGGGGAGGTCGTTCCACAGGGTCGGAGCTGCAACAGAAAAGGCTCTCCTCCGTGTAGTCGCCAGTCGACATTGACTGGCAGATGGGATTCGGAGGAGGCCCAGTCTGTGCGATCTGATCGGTCGGAGGGAGGTAATTGGCAGAAGGCGGTCTCTCAAGTACCCAGATCCACTACCATGGAGTGCTTTAAAGGTGGTCATCAGTACCCTGAAGCGCACCCGGAGATCGACAGGTAGCCAGTGCAGCTCGCGGAGTGTGTAGTTTATATAAAATGGAGGCTGATAACAAAGGGAGTGGAAATTACTAGACTGAGTTTCTATTGACCGAAATAACTGATCAAGAATATCCAATCCTACATCTTGTGGCCAAAGTATTTCCCTGCAAATTCCACTCCTTTTTAAAGAGCGTTCAGAACAGATGAACCTTGAAAAATAATAGTTTTAGAACTATAGAAGACTGCTTATTCTCTTTCAAATGACTTGGATTAAAGTAAAGATTCAATTTGAATTGTTGATTTAATCCAGGTCACCACCATGGTGATTTTATTCAAATTATCTCTGCAGTTCTATTTCAGACTATTCACCTTGTCATCCCAGTTTGATAATTTGGTTTTTAAACTGGATATCAAATCAATCTTATCTTGAGACTGAGCTTCATTTGGAGAGAGAAAAAGACTCTCTTTTATGCACAAAAAGCAGTGGTAGTATACGACCAGTAGGCCCCCGTACGTGTGTACCGGTGTTTGCTGGGAGCACCAGATACTGTTCCGGTACGGTGCTCCAGAGGGCCCACCCACCCGCCCGCCCGCCCCCCGCCCTCCTTATCTGTATTTGAACCGATCAGGGCTTACGTGCATGCTCACGGAGCGAACGGCGCCTACGCCATGCTCTGCCAAGCAGCCGGAACATTGCAAGCAGTAAGTATGCATGCGTGCACTGCACGCATGCTGCGCGCATGCATGTGGTGGATGACCGGCCCCATTGCACCATACCGCTTGCAACGGGATTCAGAACCCATCACTGACAAAAGCTTCTTAAATCATTTGATTGTATCATAACATTAATTTAACAATTTAATTGGAATTAATATGACTTGAAAATTGTTTCAGTTTGAAAATTATCCCAAATTGGCTTAACATCTATTTATAAAACAACATTTTATAAAACGTGAGTTAGAATTGTGACCCCCATCTAACCTTTATGGTCAGTGGTAAAATATTAAAAGAGTTTGATCAAAAACATTGGTAAGATGAACAGTTTGCTAGAACCTAAAACATCATTTTTCTGACAAATGAGAAGTTGTCTTATGTTATAGTAAAAGGGTGGTGAAGCCAGAAATTAATGAATGCATTTTTAAGAATGTTCAGATATTATACATCTGAGAGACCGCCTCCTGCCACATACCTCCCAACGGCCAATAAGATCTCACAGGTTGGGCCTCCTCCGGGTGCCGTTGGCTGGACAATGCCGGCTGGCAACCCCTCGGGGGAGGGTCTTCTCTGTAGCTGCTCCGGCCCTATGGAACGATCTACCCGTAGAGATCCGGACCCTTTCCACTCTCTCGGTCGTCCGAAAAGCCATCAAAACCTGGCTGTTCCGGCAGGCCTGGGGCTGCTGAACAAGGTCCAGTCCCACTTAGACAGATTGTATGGATGTGTTGTTTTAAAATTGTATTTTTTAATTGTATCTTTCTATTTTTAACTTTTAATTTTTTAACCTTGTCTTGTAAGCCGCCCAGAGTCCTACGGGATTGGGCGGCATACAAATCTATTAAATTTCAATTTCAATTTATACATGCATATCTGTGTTTTCCTCCTATTTTAAAGTTTTAAAATTCTCACTCCAGATCACTTTTGCTGGTGCTGAGTGTACCTGTCAGTATGCCTAAATCATTCATATCTTCGTAATATGTGTGTGAGTGTGTATGTGTTTCAAGTCTGTGGACTTTGGTTTACAACAGTATAGGTTTATTTCATTCTTTGCATTATTGAATTTTAATGATTTAATGGCAAACCATTCTAAGATGCAGTGGAAAACAGGAAAGAAATAGTCTAAACAAGCAATCAATAATTTCAGCCACATTTTACTGTGCAGTTTTATTCCTTCTCTTTCTCCAGTAAAATTTTTATGACATCTGTGTTGTCAGCACTGCTCACTTGTGCTTTGGCTAAAGATTTGTGGTTGCTGTTGTTGCTGTTTTCATTTTATAATAATGTGGAATATTGTACTATACATTTTTAATGACTCGCATTTTGACCAGCACTTCATAGCAAGCATGATAGCACCACAAATCATGAATAAAGCACCTAGACAGAATCGAAGACTAACTTAGAATAGAAGAATAAATTTCAGGATGAGATGATACAGGCACAGAAGCAAATATAACAGGAAGCCAAAAGTGCCAAATTGTTTTACTCCTGTGCAGTTTATACTCTGTAGTTTGTCAAAGGGTTGATGCATATCACTTTTGCTTTGTGAATTGCTCTCCCTCTCTCTCCACATTTGGTTCCTTGAAAATCTTATTCCATTCATTCAGTTTTGACAGTGGGAGACCTTGTTTAACATTTATTTGTCAGAGTAAAAATCTTTCCTAGAAAAAAAAATCAAGGTTCACTAAGGGTGCCTCACTTACAAGTGTCTCTTCTTGTAGTATTTCAAGAATTTTTTATGAACTAAAATCAAAATAGCCACCCTAAAGCATTCTGCAATACACTTCATCTATTTACTAAATATTAGCATGGAGACTAGTGGTGAAAAATGACTCAGATTCAAACAGACAGATGGAGTGGAAAAAAGGTGATGGCTAAATAAATACTTTGACCTGGGAGATCTCATGATCTCAAAAAGGTCCTTCGAGTACTCATGCCATTAATGGTGCAAAGTCATAATTATGGGAGTTGAAATTCTGTAATACATTTGGAAAACATGAAATTGAGAAAAACTAATCTAAACCAAAGTTCCTACTTTCTGCAAGCCATGAATTCTTTCCTTCTTGAAAAACTATTTCTTTGAATAGGAGGAAGAGTGGAGTAATCAAAGTTTCCTGCCTTCCAATTACATTTCATTGGCCATACTTTGAAATGACCCCTAATGAAAATACCAACCAATTCCAGGCTAGCACTTGAAATCAAACTTTGAAGTTATTTTTCAATAATTCAGCAAAAGAATGAGTACTAAAATATATTGTTAGAGGGCTAGTAGCCCATGTATAACTGACTAATGGGTCTCTGTAAATAATTGAGGACCTGCAGATTGCATATTAAAAGTCTAGAAATTGGAGAAGAATAATATATAAAAGGCAACTATTGATATGCATTGCTCAGGATGATAGAAAGAACCATTTCAAGACTTTACGCTATGAGATATTTCTCCTTATTAAAGAATCTAAATGCAAATGCCATTTCATTATGATTAAGCGATTATAGAAAATACGTAATTTTATGGATCATTCTAGCCAGAGATTTGGCTAAACTCTATTCAAATGAAAGAAGCATTTATCTTGTAACATATGACTGCAAGGCATAAAGAAAATGAAAATTATCCTTTATGTGAAATTATTTCATAAATGAAAGATCACACCCATGACAAAACCTTTCAGTGAAATTGTGTAGGAAGAGCATCCTTTAAACTGTGTAGATCAGACCTACAAAAATTCAATGAAATTGTATTAAGGATTTGTCCAGTTTCATTTACTTGAATTAGAAATTAAAAATACCTCATTATCAGGCTTTTTGGATGTTGTCCGTAGCCAAAAGTAATTATTTCAAAGTAAAATCGCTAAAGATTCTCATTAAATATTAAAAATCCAAACTATGTCCCATTTAGAACCCCATTTATCTCCTAATATGTAAGAGTAAAGACTCATGATAGAAACAAACAGTCTTCTTAGGATGTGATGAGATCCTGGGTCTCTTTACTGATACTGGGACACCCCTCAACTGATTATTTATCTTGAATCTTTATGAAACTGTGAACTAAGCTGTCACTGTGTATTTTTCTTCAAAGAAAACAGTTTCCAATGAGGGATTGGAAGGAACGGGGAGGGAGGGAAGGGGAATGAAGAAAGCAACTTACAGCAATGGCAGAATTGATTCTGATGTTTGGCAGGCAGTTGAACAGCATGGTTTTTTTTCTTTTTCCAGGACTTATAGACATTTGCATCAATAAAACAAGTTTTAAAACTCACCAAGCCACTAGAGATATTACTTCAGAAGTGGATTGCTGCCAGTTCAACCCGATTCAACCGAACCAGAAGTAAAATTCAGGCCTGGGTCGCAGAACCGGAAGCTACCCAAGCCTGCCATGCCCCCAAACTGGTTCCCTCATCGCTGCTCAGGGCGCTGCCATTTTGTTTTTTTAATGACTACGCACGCACAGTTCACTGTAAATTGTTCTGCACATGCACAAAGAACAATTTACACAAAGAGAATGCATGTTGCATGTTGTGCCTGCATTGAAAATCGGTAGTAATACCGGCAGCAACCCACTCCTGTATTACTTTATTTAATTTGATGAATTAATGCATTCTTAATTGCTTTTATATAAATACACTAGCAGAAATCTTACATCCTATAACTTGTACACCTGAAAAATTGGCAGCCTTATTTCATTAACAAAATGTACCACATAAAGCAAACTGTGAAGAAGTCTCAAAAGTTTGCAAATTCTTCAAACTTTAAACCAAAACCTTTTCATTCTTGTAAGATATATTGGCTTTAAAGAAATATTGACTTTATAAAAAAAAAGTCTTTTCTCAACAGCCAATACTAAAAGCTTTGGGGCTGAACAGCCCAACATCAATGCCATTATAACCAAAGCATGCTTATACTTCGTAAAATTTGGTGAAAAACAATGTCGGCCATCAACAATCTCCTAACATCATTTTCTTTTCAGAACAGACTATAATTAAAATTAATTCTAACTGTATCCTGCAATTTAAAAATCTATGTAGCTACCAGTAAAGCACAAAGATAGAGAAAAAATCATGTCTGTTTATGCAAAAGGCCTTTTCTTATATTTCCATCTGCGTCAAATTGGTGGTTCTCTCAGCCAGAAATCAGTGGTGGTCCTGGAGATGGTGGCATCTATTTTGTCCAACATGAGCAGGTATGTGCTTATGAATTCTGTTATAAGTAACAAATGTGATGGAGGGTGTAATAGTATGTGAGAATGACCTTGAAGGATTTAATATAATCTTACATGAAGTAAGAGTAGAGCTCATCTGGTCTAATTTCCTGTCTGGTATAGCTTGGATGCGCTGACAGGACCGTATTATTATTATAAAAAGATATGCAACATATTTTTCTGTTCTTTTTCATTCTTGTGCTACAGCCATCATCAGATGTTGGTGATCAGGTGGGGGATTCGATTTTATCAACAGCTGCACAAAAAAGTGCTGATAAATTTTGTCAAAGCAGGTCCTTTATATTTTGAAGCCATGATGTTTTTCTTCTGCCTGGACCTTGTTTGGCCCTTCAAGCTTTCCTTGGAGGATTAAGTGAAGTATGCCATAGTTTTTGGGATGTCACACATCATATGGTCCAAAATATTCTAAACTTTTCCTTTTTATGGTTTTGATTATCCCAAGTGATTTTGTCTGTCCCAGGTGGTTTATCATCTCCACATTTCTGGTTTTATCAACACACTTATAGTAACAGCCGCCTGTAAATCCACATTTCAAATGCTTCTGATTTCTTCAAGTGGCTTTCTTTCAGAGACCAACTCTCCACTCCGTAGATCAGGCTAGAAAAGATGTAACAGCTGACAGCCGGATTTTCATCTAGGCTTATATCGTGACTGTAGACCTTTTTCATTTGAAGAATGCTGTTCAAGCTTTTTCAATCCTTGTTTTTAGTTAGTGGTCATGTTCAGCTTTCATGTAAATTAGAACCGAAGTATATTCTGGTTAAAAAGCATAAATGAATAAAGGTGAGGGTTTTTGAAGGCTTTGGAGGCTAGAACCAGAAGAAAAAAATGTTACTTTTAAGTAATAGAAAAATATCTCCCTTGAGTAATAAGAAAAACTGTAGTGAGCCATAGTTATGATATTATTATGGTTTGTCGCATAATCAATCAGATGTTCAGACTGCATTTGGCCACAATGCCCCCAATGACTCTGGGTGGTATGACTTTGGTGAAATTATGCTGTGAGAATTACAAAACATATTTAACCACAGGAAATGAAGAAAACATTGGAAAACGTCAAGTTTCAAGATTCTCTTGCTATAGTCTGTACCAATAAAGTAGAATTCCAGCATTTTGTGGAGTCTGCTTCCTGCATTGGCCTCCCACAAGAGTTTCCATCAACCTTGAAAGCCCAGGTGTGTTTTCCCTTCCTTTCCTCTTATACTCCAAGGAGCAATGGAAAAAATAATTTCTTTCTAGTGGTTTTAATTCCTGGTTGTACAACATATTGTTATAAAAAGCTACCACCTAGTTTCTACAAGATCATCTCAGTGACTTAGCACAATTATTAAGAACAGCATAATTTATTTTTATATTTAAGAGTAATTCTACCCTGCTTCACAATTCTATAGGGATACTATAGGGATATGTTTTTTCTATCTCCACTTCAGACAACCTCAAAGCATCATTTTATTGTTATTAGTGTTATCAACTCTAGGAATCAGACTTCAATTTTTAATTGGCCTTTTAGTTAAATATTTATAAATAATTTCATAAGCATAATTCAGATAAAAGTGATTAAATTCTGAAGTAAATGCACAATACTACATTCTTTCTTTCAAGAAATCCATTTTTCTGTATTACACTGGTGAAGCTTGAGTTGAGTTTCTGGAGAGTTCAGATGTATTGCTGAATCTAAGATGAAGTTTGAGGAGTCAGCCCTGCCTATTCAGGGAATCACTGTGCACTGGTCAATGTTCTTGTGATCCTTGTGAACCCACAATATTTGCAAAGGTAAAAAGTATACTGCTAAGTTGTAATAAAGATATTCACAGTCCACTAAAATTCTTTCAATGTATAGAATTTTCTGGGATAGTCTTGTTCATTTTGCTGCATTTTCTTTTAGAGCTAACTTATCCATGTCTATTTGTAAAATAAACTGGATGGGAAAGACAGGAATTGATAAAATCCATGATAACATCTGCAGGTCTCGACATTGTTATATGAAGACATGAATTATGTAATTTGTGCCAGTCACATCCAGATATTAAATGAATGTCATATTGTTCATAATTCACATCATTTACGTGATATCATATTATGTGTTATATCATTTGAATCTCCTATGGGAGGAGAAATATAGAAATTAGTTATCCTCCACCATTCTTATATTCTGCAGCATTCTCAACAGAATAAACTAATTAAGTCACTGTTGTTTTCACTGAACAAAAACTTCCAAGTCAGTGAGCTAAAGAATAGTCAATGTGTCCTTTACCTGTTTACCAAGAACTGAACTTGGTAGATAGAGGCCATATTATCACTGAAGAACTTATCTTTTGGACAGCTGCCATTCACATAGGGATAAAAACTGTAATATCTTTTTAAAAAAGTTTGTCAGATTGTCAGTGTGTTGTTTTTCAAACGCTATCTCTTCTCAGTTGGAGTTTAATTGAATCGAGGGAGATTGCTGCTAAAACCACTTTGCAGGGAAGAAGGGCAGATGCTGAGACCAAGGAAAGGACACAAAAGAAACCCAAAGTGCTAGTAATAATATTTATTGTCCAAAAGTCTAATGCATTTCAGAAAACTTCCTTAGTCAAGGGCATTAAGACATAGAACTATATAAACAACTTGTACACTGTCAAAATCAATATACACAAACTAGAGTTATACAAGAAACCATTTATAAAAATGGCAGTTAGGAAAGAAAAAGTAGACAAACTCATACAATTCATGTTCGGGGGGGCAAATTTTATTGACTCGTTTTCTTTTTTCACCATTAAATGTAGCATATAAACACAATTTCACAATTTCTTTAAAGTATCTGTCATGAATGCCATATTTTTTTTTTCTCTTATCCCACTTACTAAGCCTGAAGTCAAAAAGTTTTATTGAATAACAGATACAAATATTTATTTTTGTATTATTTTATTTCCTGCCTTTATTATTTTTACCAATAACTCAGGTCATTAAATATATCAACAATCCTTCCTCCTCCTAGTTTTCCCACAACAACTCTGTGAGATAGGTTGGGCTAAGTGAGAGAGGGGGAGAGAGGGAGAGAGAGAGAGACAGAGACAGAGAC
This sequence comes from Thamnophis elegans, assembly GCF_009769535.1. Lineage (NCBI taxonomy): Eukaryota > Metazoa > Chordata > Lepidosauria > Squamata > Natricidae > Thamnophis > Thamnophis elegans. The sequence goes on from NC_045543.1 coordinate 94,355,389, forward strand.
AGACAGAGAGAGAGAGAGAGACAGAGACTGGTCCAAAGACCCCCCCAGCCGCTTTCATGTCTAAGGTGGGACTTGTTCTCAAAAGCCTTCTGCATTCTGGGGTGTCTTAACCACTAAACCAAACTGCAAAATATCAGAATTCACTTAGCAGTCTTACTTAAAGCCATTAGGTGTTAATATTAATAGGGTCTCCTTCATTTTTGGTCTCTATTGTTCTATTCTTAAAGGGCAAAGAATCAGAATTTAAGTAGCTGAACAAAATGGTAAAATGGAATTAAGCTAACTCTATTGAATACTAACATAGAAAAAGAAGATGAAAGAGAACAGTGAAATATTATATCTAGGATAAAATCAATAGTAAGTATTGAATGTCTTCACTTAGTCCTTTATTCTTTATGACTACAATTCTGTAAAATCTTAATGTCTCTTTTTCCAAAATGTGCTTGACTGATAGGTGATATTCTTCTGTCTGTCTGTCTGTTGTCTGTCCTGTCTGTCTGTCTGTCTGTCTCTCTCTCTCTCTCTCTCTCTCTCTCTCTCTGATTCATGTGGGTGAATCTCCTACATATTAATTTACCTTTACTGTAAGATGAAAGTTGAGGCACAAATACTGAATTACATAGTCATAGACCATAATGATAGTTATAACACATGGTAACATATACCGGTACAGCAAATTAAGGGAAGGTATATTGGGGATGTTAGAATCAACTAAGATCTGATTGGCATTTGTAATTTAAATAATTGAGTCAATTTAATCTGTTTTTGTGATGTAAAACTCGGTGTAGTTCTGCAATATATGAATCAATTCAATTTGATGATTCAGTTCAAAAGATTTTGTGTATGTATAAAAACAATCAAACAAACAAGGTGTCAAACCATACACGAGACATATGGTCACTATTTTTACTCAAACAACAAAATGTTTGGGTTGTAATTTTTCCTTCACTTGAGCAGTCATATAAACAAAACAAAACAAAAAAAACAACAGTTCAGTCGTCCGATGTATGAATAGATGATGTGCAAAGATAGAGGATTAAAGAAGGAAACCATCATTATCAAATAAAATCTTTATTATAACCATAGACCAGCACAATGGAATGTAGCCTGAAAACAATTCAAACAATTTTTAAAAGCTAAAAAAATATAAAACATATAATAAAAACAAGGCTACACTAGCATTAGGAAGGTGGATACACAGGCCAAAGAGCATAAAAGATAGAAAAAGTATAGTAAAAAAAGGTAAAAATATAAAACTATGTATAAAAACTAGAGTCTAAGGGGAGAGGTAAGGAAATTAAATTAATGTAGGGAAGCATAAAAGTTAGTACATGGCAAAGTACAATAAATCTATCATAATACAAAAGACTCTTAAATAACATACTAGATGCTCATTAATAGGAGTTTGAGGCACAGGTCATCCATGATTTGCTGCATTTAAGCACTGCTGCATAGAACCTGGCAAGGATAGTGGTCAGATTGCTGCCTGCAAGTAGCTGTCAGGATTCCAGATAGCACCCAAAAGTAAATCAGAGTCCAAGGCAATGTATTTCTCAAAGTTCCAATTTATTAAGAGAGCCATGTTGGCACATCAGGGAAAACCCGAATCTGAAGGCTTCCTGGTTTCCCACCCAGTTGAAATTTCAAGATCTTTCCCCCACACCCACAAGTCCATCACATGGTCCAATCTTCCACTCCCATGCTGGCAGCTTCCACCCATCCAGTTCCATTCAGGTGCAGAGTTGCAAAGACAAAGGATGACCTTGGCTTTCTAGAAAGAATTTTGTTATGAATACATAGCATTTCATGCCATACAATTCCCTCTCCCATTTTCCCAGAGTAGAAAATGCATAGTAGAAAAATAGAAAGTGTGGCACACAAGAGAAGATGGCTTGCAGGCCTGACAGTAGCAGGGAGGTGTAAAATTGTGCTGTCCGTGTATTTATGCACTAATGATGAAATGAGGCTAGTACAAATGTCTCTATAGTATAGGTACTATAGGCATATGATCTATTGTTTCTGTATCCTGAGTTACTAGAGCATTGTCTCTCCAGGTAGAGAATTTTCCTATATCAATTTCAAGGACTTTGAAATTATCAGTAGGTGCCATTTATTTAAAATATTACAGAAGCAACAAAATATAAAACAAACAAAAAACATATTATGGTTTATGATGCTTCTAGCTATTGCTAGGGAGGAATAAACATAACTTCATATAATTCAGAATCATAAATATTAGATGATTTAATTTATTGTACTGTTACTTTTGCATTTGCCATCAAAACGGGCAGAGTAAGAGTCAAAAGAATTATTCAAAGGTATCACATTCTTGGTCAGTGAAGAATGACTAGGTTGGCTATAAATGTTATTAAAATCACCACATTTGAATCCATTTAAGCAAAACAAAGTCTAACAGCATTATATTTTTTGGCATCCCTCTTTCACCACAATTCAAGGTTACTCTTTGATTGAAAAACTCTCCTGAAAAAACAAATAAACTACTCTTTGTAGTTCACAAAATCTGTGGATAAGGATGGAAAATATATCACTGCCTGTGTGTTTGATCCCAAAGGAATCTCTGTTTTTATGTCGGAATGAAATCACATTCATAATTGCAGCCAAGTAATCATCTTTTGATGAGATTAAATACATCATCTGGCATTCGGTACACATGCTGGAACTGAAATAGAACAAATTCCTAGCCAACATGGAAGTCTTAGTCACAAGTCATTTGGTTATTTTAAGTCGAAATAGACTGTTACATAGGCCCATTTCAAGATTTTATAGTGTCTGAAAGTCCAGGGAAAAGGGCAAAATGTCAGCTGGAGCCAACCCATTTCTTCTCAAAAAAAGTTTGAAGATTAATAAAATGTTGAACTTTCTTGAGACTATGTTTCAGTTGATAAACTTTATTAACTTGGTTGAAAAAAACACTCCATAATAAATACTGAAACTTAATTTTGATTCTTTCCTTCCATATTTATGCTTCAAGGCAACTGTCCAAATGTGGTCGGTTAAAAAAAGCTCTGGCCAACTCATAAGATGAACAGGGACATTTTCAGAACTGACATCTGGGAAGTATCAGTAATGAAGTTTATGGAATGGCTAGATATATACTTCTGGAAAAGTGTTAGTATGGTTTCTATACTAGCTTATGATCAGGAAGCTTGATTCTAAAGTTTAAAATATAAAATACACAGAATTTGAAAATTATTTAATTACAGAGTCATTGGCTGAAGCTGGGAATTATCCGGTCGCAAGTCGAGGACATTACAGTTTTTGCTGAGAAAATAGCTGAAACCTTGCTTCTTGATATACATGACACATAGGAAAAATATGGTGTTTGGACAGTGTTGCTGCATTCACCATCTAGTTGTTTTGGTCTCCTCCATGGACACTGATGGTACCATTTCCTCATTTTGTGATAATATTATAAAAGACAGATTTTATATACTTGACAGATTGATTTGACATGATCCTCATGGACTCCTAAATGAAGAATTCTTAACAATATTCACTCATGTGCTACATTCAAATCTACAGATAAAGTTTAAACTGTTTTAGAAGAATTGCAAATCACAAGCATAAATACAGCAATACAAAGATATTCTTTTATAAAAAATAACAAATTAATTTTACTATTATATTAATAACATGGACACAACCTAGTTGCAGGTTGCAAGCTGAGAGAGGATTGAATCATAAAGACAGAACATTGATGTACCTTCCATAGCCAATTTATAATTTCATAAGTACAAGAGATGACATGGAGAATTTCTTCAAAGTTTTTGTTTAAAAGAATATATGAGAAATTAGTTTTTAGCAAACTGAATAAGAAATATAAGGGGAAAAAAAATCAGGATGATTTTGCTATGTGGCATTAAGCTCCTGCAGCTGTGCTGTTTGTCTTTATAACCTTATCAGAAATTGTATATAATTGGTAAAAGAAATAGACTTAATTTAATTACTAAAGAAAAATAAGAATTTAACTGAAGTTTTGAAAATCAAGGGTTGTTTTTTCTGTTTTAGTGAATTTGTGTTTGGTAAAAATGGAGCAAGCCTAGCATTTATAATACCTGGATTTGAATTCTAATTTAGCTATATGTTGATTAGCTAAAAGGCCTTAAAAAGGAATGAATGAAACATGGTGATCTTGGATTTCAGCTTTTTAGATTCCCGCACACTTTAAAATGCTGTAATTAATGTGACTACATTTACACGAGTCAAAACAATTTTTAGAGGACATAATCACCAAAGTCTTCCAGATGATTAGGCATGCACATTCATCCTTATTTTTCATGCTGAAATAATCCTGAATCTCAATCAGTTTATTTATGCATAATGTGGCACTGAAAAATTCACCAGGTATTTTGGCCTGGGATCAATCTGTATTTAGACTTTCTACCAATAGCCAGCGGGTGTTTAATACTTTGTAGAATACTTTGTGATATGTATCCACTTCTTATGTGTCTAAAGCAGAAGCTGAGTATTCTCAGAGGGAGTTGATGTTAGTTTTCAGAGTTCTGCTTCGCAGGAAGACCTGCCTATAGGCAATGCTCCATTCTTGCTCTCAGCGTAGGAAACAATTTCTGATTATAATTTTGTCACAACAAACAACTGAGACTGTTACCAGAGGGATGCTATTTGACTATCAGTGGGAGACAAAGCCATTCATGCAGTTCTTGGAAGAAATGCTTCATGGATTTATTTATCTATTTGTTTAAACATCCTATCGCCTTGAGGATTCTGCCCCATGCTCCCAAAGAAACCTAATATTTTAATTTAGATAACTCTGCAAGAGGTAGAACACCTAGATTTGAATCCTCATGCCATATTTTTGGGCAGTATTTTTTTCCTATTATCTCTATTAAAAATTAGTGTCAAGTTAGTAAAGTTAGTAAAAAAATAGTAAAGTTTTTCTGAGTCAGATTTTAGTTCTGGTAATTCTACGGCTGTGATGGCGAACCTATGGCACAGAGCCATTTGTTAGGGCATGCGAGGCATTCCCCTGTCAGCTCCAGCATGCATGCACATGCTGGCCAGCTGACTTTGGCCCTCATTTTCAGCCATTTTTTGCTTCGGAGGGCGAAAAACAACCCAACATGCAAACTAGACGTTTGGGAACGGACTTCCAGTTTGCATATTGGGCCATTTTTCTCCCTCTGGAGGCTTCAGGGAAGCCTCCTGAAATCTCTGGAGGGCAAAAAATGGCCCTAAGGGGCAACCCAGAAGTTCAGGAAGGGACTTGAAGGTTGCACATTGGGCCATTTTTCTCCCTCTAGAGGCTTCAGGGAAGTCTCCTGAAACCTCTGGAGGGTCACCGGGGGGGCTGGGAGGCCATTTTCACCATTCCTAGGCTCCTAGAAAGCCTCTGGAGCCTGGAGAGGGCAAAAAATGGGTCCATCTTGTGCCAAAAGTGGGGGGAGGGCAGGGATTGCACACACATGTGCCAGGGGAGTTGAGCGCATAGAATAATGGATGTGAGCATACCTGTGCATGATCCCATTGCGCTCCTCCGCTTTTGGCTTGTGATTGGAAAAAGGTTAGCCATCAATGTTCTATGGAGACATCCAAAAAGATTACTTGGCAGCAATGGAGTGGCTTGTCGTTTTTTTGTTTCCTTTCTTTAGTGTGCCTGTATCTTTTAATTCTCAACTTACCCACCAGCTGTAGTGTTATCTGGAGTTTCATAGTAACGTCTAATCAGTTCGCTGCTTAGCTTTGCAGCCCAGATAAGCTAAGCCATGTATTATTGCATGCAGAGAAATTGAGCTAACATCCATAATTCAAGAAGCTAAGGGGAGCACATTAGAAATGTTTCAATTTGTTATTGCAGCTTCAGTACAATGGCCCTGTAAGAGGGTACATAGGAAGACAACAGAGAAGATGATTAAACATTCATCTACTGTTTAATGATTGTCCATGATTTCTCCTTTCAAAAATCATTCTGCTGTTTTACTGTTGTTAGGGTACTGCTGCAAAGGAATATCAAGCAGTTATTAGAAACCAAAAAGCAAAAGAATGTTCCTAGTTGCCTTCTTATGAATCTTGGTTTCTGAAAGGTCAGTGACATAGCGATCCAGAGAAATGACCTTAGATGGATTGTCAGCCTGGAAGAATTCCAGACATTGCAGTTACTAGGTTTAAAGATATTATATCAATAAAAAATATTTTTCTTCAAAGTTATTTTCTTCAAAGTCATTTAGGGAGTGCCCAAATGCTATAATTAGTTTCAGATTCATACTTAATATCTGATAATTCTCCAAGTATACTTCCCTGTATATTTCCCATTGTAATAAATTCATGTGTATTAAAATTTGACAGGTCTTCTTTACTAGACAGCCTTGTGATTTCATGTCCATGGAAACAGTGATATCATAAAAGTAGCATTAACAGAAAGTAATAGAGAATTCCTATAAGCAATTTAATACAAGCTATATGTTTTTTCATAACTATTTCAGGTGTTCATGGTGAATAGTTGAATTCTTTAGATGAAATTAAAAAAAAAAACCCTATTGATATTTGGCCTGGAAGCTGATGAATGCCTTTTAGTAATAAGAAACAATAGCCAAAAAAATAGTTATAATATCTTTTTATTTACAATATGCCAATAAATAGCAAACTTTTAGAATCTAATTATCTCAGTGTTTTTGAGAGGACTGAATGCTGACACAATCAGGCTGATAATGTGAAGTGAGCAGTATAGGATCACAAATGTGAAATACCCCAAGTCTTTATTCTTTGCACTCCCAGGTTTTGTTTGTCTCTGATCTTTCTGGAGAGGAGATTCACTGATGAACAGAACATTGCAGGACCTCTGCTTTCTTCCTAATATCTCAAATAACACTAATTCTGCATGAACAGCACCGATTGCCTGCTTCTGGGTCCAATTCAAGGTGTTGATTATCACTCTTAAATTCCTTTATGACCTGGGAGCATGCTACCTGAGAAACCATTTAACCCCATGATGGCAAAACCTATGGCATGCGTGCCACAGGTAGCACATGGAGCCATATTTGCTGGCACATGATCCATCACCTCCAGTGCACAGCCAGCTGATTTCCGCCTTTCGGAGGGCCGGAGGAGGCTGTTTTCTCCCTCTCCAGGCTTCAGGAAAACCTCTGGAGCCCAGGGAGGTTGAAAACCTCCCCCCGTATGGGAGGGGGGTGTCGCACGCACATGAATGGGGTTGCTCACACATGTGCAGGTGGGCAGGGTGCATTGAATTGTGGGTGTGGGGTATACGCATGCGCATGATAGCGCACACACGCACAATTTTGGCACGTCTTTACAAAAAGGTTTGCTATTACTGATCTAAACCCCATGGGATTGCCTCCTCCCACTCTTACAGAAGGAAATTTCTTTTTTATATAAAAAAGTTTTTATTTTTAGACAAACAAAAAACAAACAGACATAAACACACACAAAAATAAAAATCCTTCTCCAATTACTTACAGTGTGTCAATTGGTTACAAAACTTTTTTGCTTTCTCACAAAAGTCTTCACTTGCAATTTACATAAAAACTCATATCATCATTCTAATATATATGTATACAATTGTTATGGTTATTAAACATTTATTTGACTATGGCTATTATTACATCCTTTTTATATAAAATATTCTAAATTTAAGATAAATTTATATTAGGGCATTTCATTACATTATCCTGAAATCGTCCAATAGTATTACATCTTATATTCTATTCTATATAGAATTATTTATCTTTTATAACAAAGCTTTTCAACATCTTCTCCCTAGTCCTCACTTACAATTTATATAAAATTTCATATTATCTATCTAGTGTATATATATGCATTATTATCATTATTAATCATTTATTTAGTTATAACTATTATTACTTTATTTTACACATAATACTCTAAATTTAACTAAGTTTAACTTAATTTTTATTCTAACATTTCATGACATCATCTTGTATCCTTCCAATAGTAGTGCAGTCCTATATCATTTGCCATTTGTGTATTTGTATTCTAATTGTTTTCTTGATAAGTCTTATGATAACTTCTCTTGGCACTTGTTGTTCTTTGCGTATCTTGTAAAGACTTGAAAGCTTCCATCTGTTCCTTTCATCCGCTTGCCTTTAGTTCTCTGCCAGAATTTCTCTCATTGTTTCTACCAATTTTTCTCCCTTTTCTTCTTCTATGTTTTGACATTTGAGATAGGGTTCCAGTTCATTAATCTCTCCTTTCAATATTCCACTCCAAGACAGAAGGAAATTTCTGTGGAAACTGTAAGCCAAGGAATTTCAGGAGAAGAGCCTTTCTGATGTGGCTCTTGCCCCCACCCTCTTGGCCTTCCACAAAGGCCAGAAAAACTGGCTCTGCCAATAGTTTTTGGGCCCTGATCCATACTGGATGTAGATAAAGAAGATCCTACCTCAGCCCTGACTGTTTTATTGGTTCCTATCTTACCCAATTCTTTGTTCAATGTTTAATCACTTGTCAATGAGATGGATGGTATAAAAATTAAATAATAAAATAAAATAAAAAATCTTTTCTTCTTTCTTTTCCCCTTTAGGCTACTTCTTAAACTACTTTACTTACTTTTCCATTTGTTTGCCATGATAATTAGGCCAGCTAGGCTTCTGCTCTCTTCTCTCCTTGCCCCACACTCTGTATCCACTCTGTTTACTTTTACTATAATCTCTTAGTAACTCGTTTGTTTATGCATTTTTACTTCTTGGGAAAAGAGAAGCTCTAGGTTTTCTAAGCTAACCTTATCAACTCCACTTTGTATCAGCATATTATGTCTTCCCTTAATCACAGTGATTTTATCTTCCTGTTACAAAGTCAGATCCACGCAAACAGATTTAAACATAATTAATTATTCACAATCGCTATTGCAACCACTGTGTTGCAAGTAGTGTGAAAGCACTTTCGGTGACTTAAAATGAAAATAAGGATCACAAACTTGAATGTTAAGTTTTTACATTCTGCAGAAAAAATGGTTGATCACCAAGGGAAGGGAAAGATTTATGGAAACCTCACAAGCAAAATACAGTATAAATAATCTTCTCCTGTAATACTATATATCTGGTTATGCTCCAGATATAAATGTCCCAGATGTAACTATCATTCTACTATTTATTTATTTATTTATTTGATTATTTATTTATGCAGAATTTTTATCCCAACTTTTCTGAGCCTCAAAACCATAAATAGATAATTTCCCTTTATTTTATCCCTACAAAAAGTACACCCTTGCAATCTCTGCTGCTTGTTTTAACATGGTTGGTTTAGGAATTCTGGGAGTGGAAGTCCACAAGTCATAAAGGGCCACCGTTCCCCACTCTGTTCTAACATAAGGTCGGCCCCCTCCTCTCCTTCTGCAAGAGCCTAAACACCTGGCTCTGGCAGTTGGCCTAGGATCCAAATGGGGCATTCCATGCTGAAGGTGGCTGCTGAATTGATGTCAGGCTATACCTCTCTGCCCTGCCTTGATCTCTGCTCTCCACATGACAACCATTTTTTTTTTTTTTTTTGGTAATCATATAATTGTATTTCTAGTTGTGTTCTTTTTCATTCTTTATTTCCTTGTTCTATTTTCTTACTTGTGTTCATTTCTTCCTTTTACTTGTTGTAAGCCACCTAGAGCAGTGATGGCAAACCTATGGCACGCATTTTGAGTTCACCCTTTTTTAAAGCCATTTTTCGCCCTCTCCAGGCTCCAGAGGCTTTATAAGAGCCTGGGAAGGGCGAAAAGAGCCTCCTCCACCTGGAGGCCCTCCGGAGGCTTCATGAGCTTCCCTGAAGCCTCCAGACTGCAAAAAACCAGCCCTATGCGCAAACTGGAAGTTTGGGAACAGACTTACGGTTTGCTTGGAAGGTCATTTTCACTGCAACGAAAGCTTCAGAGAAGCCTTCTGAAGGTCCCTGAAGCCTCCGGAGGGCTTCTGTGTGTGTGTGTGTGAGGCTGTTTTTTGCCCTTCCCAGGCTACTATAAAGCCTCTAGAGCCTGGGAGGTGAAAAAAGCATGCAAAAAATGGGGGGCGGGGGTCACACCTCTAGTGTGCGCATGTGCACTGGGGTGTGTGTCGCACATTGTATTATGGGTGCAGCATGCCCACACACGAGCCCCACTGCGTTCCCCCCACTTATGGCACACGAACCAAAAATGGTTCGCCATCGCTGTCCTAGAGTATCCCCATGGCAAGATATGCAGAAAATAAATTTAACAAACAAATAAAGAAGTCTGCTGTGCAATCATCTAGATGTTTTCACTGGCATCCACATATGGGCAAGTTGAAATGTGTGAAGTGATCTTCTTCCAAACACTTACTTCCTAAACCAACTTTAACCATGGCTCAGAAGTGAATTGTAAAAGTGTGCAAGCATTGCAGTATAACTGTTACATGATTTAAAGGCTTAGCCCTGCTTATACCTGGCCAGTTAACATCCATATCTGTTTGAAGCTTTGGAATTAGAATAATCCTTGCTTACCAGCCACTCATTCATATTTTTAATGGTGTTTATAAATGAGATTTAGGACTGGTACTAGAAGTCGTGGCCATCGTAGCATCCATTCAGTCACATGATCATGATTCAGGCATTCATCAATTGGTGCACATTTATTATAGTTGCAGCATCCAGAGTTACATGATGAGTGGTGTGATGGCCTAGAGATGAGCTCTCACCTCACAATCAAAAGGCTGTGAGTTCAATCCTTGGTAGAGATATATATTTCTCTGGCTGGGCACACTGAGAATATATCTGCTGAAAAAATCCTCTGCATTGGCAACAGGAAGACCATCTGGCCAGTAAACTCTCAGCTCCATTCAGTGGCCCAGATTCCACTCCGCAAGGGATTGTGAGTCTTTAAAAGAGGATGATCCAGGCACTGGTGGGATTCAAATAATTTAACAACCAGTTCTCTGCCCTAATGATTTGTTCCAACTGAGTTTCACCAAACTGCTCAGAAAGTTACCGTATTTTTCAGAGTATAAGATGCACCTTTTCTGTCAAAAAAGAGGCTGAAAATCTGGGTGCGTCTTATACACCGAATACAGCATTTTGCCTCCCGAGAGCCCCACCCCTTCACCAAAATGGCTGTCCATAGCCTTATGGAGGCTTTCAGAGAGCTCCTGGGGCTGGGGAGGGCAGAAATGAGCAAAAAAACAGGCTGTTTTTCCCCTCAGGCCCCTAGCAGCGCTCTATAAGCCTCCAGAAGGCTATGCATGCAATTTTTTGACAAAAAATGGGCCCGTTTTTGCAAAAAACACACCATATTTTCCTCATTTTGGGGGGCCCCATTCCCCAGGAGCACTCTGCAAGCCCCTACTTTCCCCAAGGCTATTCATGCCTTTTAAAAAATGGCCCATTTTCGTGAAAAACAGGCTGGTTTTGGTAGGTTTGCAGAGTGCAAAAACTTTTTTTTCCTTTTGGAAAGCTCCTTAACTGACTGATGAGAATTACATTGATCAAGTGTTGTGCCAGCAGAAACAAAATCTTCTGTGCTGCAGATTGTCAGCAATTTCCTTCTTCAGCACATGGATAAATACAACTGGAAACATCTATCTACCTACCTACCTACCCTCCCTCCCTACCTACTGTATTTCTCTCTCTCTCTCTCTTTCTCCCTCTACCTACCTACTCTCTCTCTCTCCCTATCTACTATATTTCTCTCTCTCTTTCTTTCTCTCTATTCCTCTACATACCAACCTACCTACCTGCTCTCTCTCTCTCTCCCTCCATCCCTACTGTATTTCTCTCTCTCTCTATCCCTCTACCTACCTACTATCTTTCTCTCCCTATCTACCTACCTACTGTATTTCACTCTCTCTCTCTCTTTCTCTCTCTCTATCCCTTTACCTACCTACCTACTTACCTACCTACCTACTTACCTACCTACCTACCTACCCTCTCTCTCTACCTACCTACCTACATACCTACATATCTACATACCTACCTACATACCTACTGTATTTCTCTCTCTTCTCTCCCTCTCTATCCCTCTATCTACCTACCTACTTTAAAAAAAAATTGCCTCTTCAAAACCTTGGTGCGCCTTATACTCCAGGGCGTCTTATACTCCCAAAAATATGGTAACAACCACTTCTCCTGAAGTGGTGCGAACTGGCTGAATCCCACCATTGGATCCAGGGTTACATGATGGCCATTTGCTACCTCACATCTGACTTCTGACAATCAAAGTACAGTAAATGGGGGAGCTGTTAGGAAGTCGCAAGTCATGATCATGTGATGTTGTGCTTAATGGCCTATGGTAATTTGCTTCACAACCACAGCCAGAACAGATGTTGTAAGTTGGTGCAATCATATGACATGTGCTTAATAATCACCCCACTTAGTGTGAGTTGCTAGTTCCAATTGCAGTTGGTAAGTGAAGACTACTTGTATCTTGAAAGACTGTCTCATATACAGCACATAAAAACAGTGAAACCTATATGTCTCATGTACATGGAGAATAGAGACAAATCAAACTTTGCTAAATATGAGTGCATTTAACTTTAACCTGGTATAAAGTATTTCTGGCGTGAGATATTTTGGAATATCTGAACAGTCTATTGTTAAAAGATGAATGTAATTCACAGGATGCATGCTTAACGACCTAGCTTTGTATGGCTTCAATTACTGGAATCGTTTTATAGTTTTGACTTATATTCTTTCTGCAACTTTTAATTAATGATGCAGTTGCCGCAACTGACGTGCATAATTTTTAATTGCCTGGGGGGAGGGGAGAACCAAAAAAGTGACAGTATGACTTGCCAATTTCATAAATTGATAAATTGAAATCAATGTGCTTAAAGCTATGGCCAGAGAGTATAATTATCCCAGTCTAGTGAGAGATAATTATTTGTTAATAATTAATAAAAAAAACCAAAACCCAGTGCTACAATAATTAAAATTAAACCTGCAAGGTGTTTAGAACAGTATCTTGAAAAAAAATATCAGTCAAAAATTTTATGGAGTTGAATTCATTGTTTCTTGCTTGTTCTCCATGGCTTTCCCTTTAAGGGCATGTTTTATCCTGCATTTACTGCTGCTTTCATTTATTACACTGCAAACAATTAAATATTAAATTCATGTCCTGTCTTTTTCAAATGATCTGCTTGATGCATTTACAGAAACAATCCCTCTCTCTCTCTCTCTCTCTCCTCTCTCTCTCTCTCTCTCTCTCTCTCTCTCTCTCTCTCTCTCTCTCTCTGTGTGTGTGTGTGTGTGTGTGTGTGTATGTATATGCATATGTAAATGAAAAAGCAAATATGAAAAAGCATGTTGCAAATGCCTAAATTATTAAACAGATAATTTCACTAATGATTCAGGAAACCTTCTGGTTACTTTGTGGGTATTGTAATCACAATTTCTTTATATGTAATCTGCAAAATGGGCTCTAAAGCGGATATGATCTCTTTGCTATTACAGTTGAAGATTGGATTTCTTGATCACTATATGATAAAGCTCTATCGTATAGTTTGTTTCTACTCAATATTTCAGTGGTGGGGATTGAGTTCTTACTGAATCTTACTGAGGATAAATCCCTGCATTCCTACTCCTTCATTTCAAAAATAAAATAATATCCTCTGACCTACGGATATGCTATGATCATGAGAACTGTCTGTTCTTATTTTTTAAGATAACAGATGAATAATCCAATGAATGCTCAGTTAAAAATAATTGCTTCTGAATTTATAGAATTTATCCTGCTGCAGCAAAAATTTACTGTGTTAAGAATATTTATTAAGAACTCTCAATGAACAATAAGATTTGTTTCCAGGTGCTAGATTCAATGTAAAAATGCATAGAATTGCTTTGCATCATTGTCATGTTAAAAATCAATCTTTATCTGAAGTAATTTGTCATTCTCAAAACTCTTGCAAATAGCAAAGTAAATTTGTTTCAGAGAAGGTTGGATGATTCTGACATATTTGGGGCCAGAGAAAATGAAATAAAAACAGTTTTTTTGCACCCTACCTCCCAAGCAAGTATGGATGTATTTCTTGATACAAATAACTTTCTGCAGGCTTCTATGCATTTAAGCAAGAAAAGTATTGCCTTGCCAAAATATTTTATTGCCTAAAGTAAATAGAGCATAACAAGCAGATGTTTCATTGGAAGAATAATGGGTGAGAATAATGAGTGAGATTTCTCCCATGACCAACAGTTTTTTTCCTATTCATATAGACAGAATATATTTTAAATTAAGAATGTAGAATCTATGAAACATTGACAATAGGTTCCCAGTGACACCAATATATAAATGAGGTTCCCAGTGACACCAATATATAAATGGAATTTTAAAAGAACAGAGATGCTTAGAGAGAGATTAAAGATATATGACAGATCAGTATGAAAAAGGAAGACATCAGGCACAAGTGAAATACTTACTAAAGTGTTTAAAATGGAAGAAGGGATAGTTAAAATGGAAACAGTTGCAATCAATAAATATGGATCAAGACTTGTAGCCTATAAGCTGTATTTGTATTGAAGAAATGAGATGCAAAAGAATGTGAAAATTTCTAAATTGTTACACTAATTCCTCAGACAAGCAAAGTTCTTGTATGATTTCTTATGAAGAATAGAGCTATGCGTGAAGACAGAAATGTCAGGTGAAAAGGGTCTTTTCAAAAGAAATGTAAAGTGTAAAGTCAAGAATGTGGAAAACAAGAAAATATAACAAGGAATTTACCTTTGTTTTATTGACCATAGCAAGGTCATTGATTATATACTATATACCGTATTTTTGGACGATAACATGCACCTAGCTTTTGGGGAGAAAACAAGGGGGAAAACATCTGCCTCTGCCTTCCAGCATCCATCTGGTATTCATCTGGTCTGTTTGCCGCTGCCTATTTACTATCGCCCATTCAGCACGGCCCGTTCGGCAGCACCACTGCCACCCGTTTTGCGCGACCTGTTTTTTGCCCCCCATTCACTGTAGCCTGTTTACCCTGGCCCGTTTGCCGCCACCGCTGCTGTCTGTTCTAGAACAGCTGATTGGCAGAGCCTGTTGCTGCCACTGCCCATTCACTGCTGCTCTTTCGCTGCCACCACAGCCCATTCTAGAACAGCTGATCAGTGCCACACCAACTCCCCTCCCACGCTGCAATATTTGGAGTATAAGATGCACAGACATTTCTACCCACTTTTTGGAGGGTGAAAAGTGTGTCTTATACTCTGAAAAATATAGTATTTAGCCAATGGATATGCCAAAAACCTGATTCTTCTTCTGAAGAACATATAAAATGAGGAAGAAGCT
Organism: Thamnophis elegans; assembly: GCF_009769535.1. Classification (NCBI taxonomy): domain Eukaryota; kingdom Metazoa; phylum Chordata; class Lepidosauria; order Squamata; family Natricidae; genus Thamnophis; species Thamnophis elegans. The sequence continues at coordinate 94,370,624 of NC_045543.1, forward strand.
AATATAAAAATTGGATATAAGAGTTCATCCATTTTTCTTCCAATTAATTTGAAATTAAGATGTTTAAAATAGGAAGAAGAATAAGAGAAAGGTGCTTATTGTCCGCATATCTGTCAACCTTATACAGAAGATATATTAACAGTAAACTGGAAGAGATGACAACTAGAATCAAAATAGTAAACCAAAATACTAAAAAAAAAATGCAATGATATTGTTACCTAAGCAATTAAGCTTAGAGAGCACCATGAACTCTGCAGTTTGAGATATGCAGTGGCATTATTTTGTCAGCTGAAAATAAGGAAGATTTTGAAGAGCTTATTATGAATCTAAAAATGGAAAGAGAAAAAACTAAGTTAATGTTACATATTAAGAAGAAAAAGGTAATATTAATCAATATGCTTAGTAAACATATAGTTGAAAGTGAAGAGGTTGAGGTGATAGATCAAGAACAGATAAAACAGACAAGTTTGGTGGACAGGTAAAGAGATTAATCCTAGGAAAAAAGACAATTACAAATTTATACACATTCATGAAAGATAATTCTATTTCTGTGACAATGAAGAGCAGAATTTATGACTGTGACAGCTAGATATTGAGAAAGAGTGAGAGAAAGAAGATAGAAATCTTTGAAGTTTGTATCGAGAAACAGTTATAAAGAATACAATGGTTTTTTACAAGAATTAATTAATCAATCTTGTGTAAAATAAAGTCTGACGGCTCCGCTGAAGCAACAATTGAACATTAATATACTTAGGTCATGTTATACAAGTAGCTAGTGAACTAGGAAAATTATCATGCTTTACTCAGTGGCACTTAACTAATTATTACATTTCACATTGTCTAGTCTTTTATTTTTTTTAAAAATGTCTTCCAAGACATTGTCTATCCTTTTCACTATTTTATCTGCAACATCGGTAAGGATTCTCTTCAACATTTTATCCACGTTCTTAGTAAAAAATCTTTTATGGCATATAAGTTGTATTCTCATATTGTATAATGATGGTTCTGGAGGGAAAACCTTTGCTTCATGTTATATGACAGCTACACCCTTTCCTGGATGGAGGGCAGCTCTTCATTCACACTCTGGTTATCACCGGTCTGGACTATTGCAAAGTGGTCTACATGGGGCTACCCTTGAAAAGCACCCTAAGACAGTGCAGGTAACACGTTTGATGAGAAGGCTGCATTGGGTGGTGGTTTGCCTCTGGGTCCAATCAAGGTTTAAATTATGACCTTTAAAGCCCTATATGGCATGGATCTAGTACCCACAGAGCTGTCTTCACCCTATTACATCTCCCTGTTCTAAATTTCTTCCACTATCCTGAATGATTTTATGGTCTCGAGAGATTATTGTGAAGATGCTATTTACATTTTTAATTGTGTATTATGAATACCTCCCTAGATAAAAAGAAAGGTTGGGCAAAATTTTTGGAAGCTGTGTCCAGTAGAAGATGGCAATGCTTCAGTCTGAATGAGTATCTTTCAAAATAATATAGAATAGGAGCAAAATCCAAGGCATTAGAATTCTGAAAAGCATCCATCATCTATATTACTACTTTGCAGGTAAAATCCTGAATATATTTTTAACTATAGATGGGTGAATAGTTGAGTAAATGGTGAAATGATAATGAGAGAAATGTACCAGACAAGGAATTAATATTCTGAGTAGACAATAAATAGGAAAAATGGTTAGTATGAGGAAAAGATAAGTCTTTAAGTGGAATTAAAAAAAATTGTTCTATGAACAATTAAAAATAAAATCAGAGGATAATCAGTACCACTAGAAATGTGAACCTAGCTTGTTTCAGGCCTGACTGAAACAAGCTATAATCAAGGCAAGCTATGTGAGTGGCTGCAGGTGAATAACTGGCAAAGGAATATCACTATAGGCTAAAAGTGGTATGTACTATAACCGACTCTGCAGCTAAAAAAAATCTATTCCAGATATATTCTGTTTCTTCAAAAATAATATTTAAATTCTTATGACGTGGGAAAACAATGTGTTAAAAACCTTTGGGGAATAAGCTTTCAAAGAAAGCATGTATGCAGGCAAGAATGGATGGTGGGATGGGGTGAGGAGTCAAAAAGCTAAGACACTACTATAATTTCTAATTTATTCTAGTATGAAACAAGTTTATTATCCTGGTATTCAACTGGTAATTGATAGTGAAGAAGGGTATTTAGTAGCCTTTATGTAGAAGTTCAAAACAGCTAAATATAAAGCATTTAAAGCAACATTTCTATCTGAAGGAAAATCTACTTGAATAGGAGACAAATAGAAAGATAGAAAGTATACTACTGTTCAATATACATACATTTAAAAAATGGTGGAATAAGGTATAGCAGAAGCTTTGAAAGTCCAATCCAGACAAGATTCCCTAGGAAGAGGGGAGAAAATAGGACTATCAACAACATCCAATATTTTCTTCAACAAATCCAGTAAAGGAATATACTGACTCCATTGCTGTATTTCCTAATATTACGAGAGCCACGGTGGCGCATTGGTTAGAGTGCAGTACTGCAGGCTACTTCTGCTTATCACCAGCTGCCAGCAGTTTGACAGATTGAATCTCACCAGGCTCAAGGTTGACTCAGTCTTCCATCTTTCCGAGGTACGAAAAATAAGAACCCAAATTGTTGGGGGCAATATGCTGACTCTGTAAACCATTTAGAGAGGGCTATAAAGCATTGTGAAGCAGTATATAAGTCTAAGTACTATTGCTATAAACTGGTATTTGCTTTCCTGTAACAGTATTGTGTAATTAGCATGCTAGAATAATACATAACAGATCTTGATCTTCTGTGTGACATCTCTTCATATGTTACGACTGTTATATCCCTGAATAGTATTATTAAGCTAAATATTTCAATTTCTTTAATTAATCCAGTGCCCTTAATCATTCTGATTCCCTTTCTTTGAAGTGTTCCTGTTTGAGAATGACCAAAGTGTAGACCCAAATAGAGCCTGATGTAACAAGAGTCATATTCTTTTCAGTGACAGACTCTGCAAAAATACTTTCCAAGGGCTTGTTGGTGAAGAAGACTTTCAGGAAGACTTTATGCCTCTATACATGTATACTAAGGTGACCAGATTTTCAGATTGGAAAAGAGGGACGCCCTTGACCGGGGGGGGGGGGGGCTTTATTAAAAAAAAAAATTTGTCAAAAGGTTACCCCAGGACACTGAAACCAGCATAAATACTAATCTGTTGCCAAACAAAATTTAAATCACGTGACCATGAGGATGCTGCAATGGTCGCTAAGTGTGAAAAATGGTTGCAACGGTCGCTAAGTGTGAAAAATGGTCATCAGTCACTTTTTTCAATGCCATTGTAACTTTGGTCACTAAATGTTTTCCCCCTCCTCGAGACACCACACTTCTTCCTTCATTCCTCTTGCTTATCTACCTTCACCTTATCCGTCTTCTGCTCTTTCCCTCTCTTCCTTCCTTTCTCCTTCCATCCTCTCTTCTTTCCTCACTCACTCCCTTCCTCCTTTTCTCTTCCTTCCTCCTTCCATTCTTTCAGCTTCATTTCTTTTGCCTATCTACCTTCTCTGTCTTTCTGCTTTCCATTTCTCTCTTCCTCTTCGCTTCTGTTCCTTCCTCTTTCCATCCTTTCCTATTTCTTCCTTCTTCCTTCCTTCTGCCTATCTACCTTCACCTTCTCTGTCTTTCTGCTCTTTCCCTGTCTTCCCCTTTCCTCCTTCCCTCCCTTCTTTCCTTTCTAGTTCCATCTTTTCTTCTTTCCTCTCTCCCTCCCTTTTTCTTCCTTCCTTCCTCCTTCCTCTTGCCTATCAACTTCATTCTCTTTGTCTTTCTGCTCTTTCCCTCTCTTCCCTCTCTACCCCTTTTCTTCCTACCTCCTTCCCTCTTTTCTCCCTCCCTTCTTCTTTTTCTTCCTTTCTTCTTCCATCTTCCTCCTTCTCCTTCCATTCTTTCTCCTTCCATCCATCTTTTCTCCTTCCATCTTCTCACCCCTCCCTTCTTCTTTTCCTTCCCCCCTCCCTCCTTCCTTTCTCTCCTTCCCTTTCTCGCATACAGGAAGGGGAGGGGGGCAGCTTTCTAGTCGCTTTCACAGCATAATTTCTTTATCTAACTTTTTAAAAACAGTGTGCAAATCAAACTTGAGATTTTCGTAACCTGCGAAGCACCAAGTTATTATCTTCTGTTGTTGTTACAAATTCGCAGCTACTCCATTCTTTCCGATAGGGAACTGCATTTCCCAAGATGCCTCAGGTCCTCAAAGCGCTGAATGCAGTTTTGCAATTGACTCCAGCGAGGCCTGGTAGCCGCCGGCGGGGTGGCTGTCAGGGCACTGATGGCGGAGCGGACGCGCCCAGTTTGTTACTGCTTCCAGGGATCGAGACGGACGAGGGAAGCGGCGGTGGCAGACATCGGATGTTGGCAGTGACTGTAACAACCACACGGGCGAGGTGCGGAGGAAGAACGGAAGGTCCCTCCCACCCACGACGAAGGCTCCAGCCATGAATGAGCAGGCTGGCCCCGGCGTCTTCTTCAACAACAACAACAACGCGCTGCTCTTGCTGCCACCTCCGGGTGGGAAGCAACCATGCCTCACGGACTCGCTTCCCTCCGCAACACAGGCGCCGCACAGGCGTGGTTGCTTCCCACCCGGAGGTGGTGGCAAGAGCAGCGCGTTGTTGTTGTTGGGGCCAGCCTGCTCGTCCATGGCTGGAGCCGTCGTCGCGGGCAGGAGGGACCTTCCGTTCTTCCTCTGCACCTCGCCCGAGCGGTCGTTACAGTCGCTGCCGACGTCCGATGTCCGCCACCGCCACTTCCCTCGTCCGTCTCGATCCCTGGAAGCAGTAACAAACTGGCCGCGTCCACTCCACCGTCAGCGCCCTGACAGCCACCCCGGGCTCTGGAAGAGGCAGAGGTAAAGAAGGTGGCGGCGGCAGGGGGGGACCCGCAGTTCGCTTCCCACCACAGCACAGGCGCCGCCAGCAGGCTTGCTTTGCTGAACACGGGGCCGAGCGTCTCTCCCTTCGGCTGCAGCTTCCTTTCCTCTCTCCGCCCTGCTTCTCCACCTCTTCCTGGGGATTGTGGAGGAATCTTGGTCTGGCATCATTGAGGAGAACCTGCCAAGCAGTGGCGGCGGCAGCAGTGGCAAAGGCAGCCAGGAAGGTCCGATCCTGGCCCGAGAAGACCCAGGCTACCCTCCCCATCTTCTAGCGGTGGGTATTTGCTAGTGATGAGCCTCGAAACAGGCGCGCGGCAGGTTCTCCTCAATGATGCCAGACCAAGATTCCTCCACGATCCCCAGGAAGAGGCGGAGAAGTGAAAAGCAGCTATAACATCCGCCGGTTCCTCCGGCGCTCCCACGGGTCGCTGTGTCCTGGAGCCGTCGCCCTTTCCTTTTTTCTCCTTTCGCGTGCTCACTCCCCACTCCATGCGGGCGGCAGAGGGGAAGGAGTCTCTGGTGGCTGCTGCAGCAGCAGCAGAAGCGGTGGCGACGGCTGGAGCACAAATCCGGGCAGGTGGTTCTGGCTGTCCCTTCCCCAAGCATATCCCATTGCTGCTGGCGCCGCAGCGGGAGGAGCGAGCGAGAGAGCCACCGACCGACCCCGCGCGTCCCATCGCCGACTTCAACTCAGCGGGCGAAGGGGCGAACTCTCATTAGCAGCGGGGATGGTTAAATGTTACATCGGAAGATTGATGGGGTATTTTAGAATTCAATCAGCGCAGTAACAACTAAACAGGCAGGCATGCCAAGTGGCACAGGACAGGCAAGAATTTACCAGGGGCTTTTTAATTAGGGGTGGAGGGAGATGGACCTCAATTCAGGACCGCGTGAGGGAGTCCTGTTTTTTCAAGCAAGAATTCTCAAAGAGCAGTTGCTGCCGCGAACGAAAAGCAGTTTTTAACCCCAAGCGCGATGCCATGAATGTCACTATTTCCATCCAAGCTGCCACCACAATCCTTGCAAGCCGGCAAGAAAGCGGAAGCAAGAAGAAATAAATAAATAAATAACCACCCTCCCAAGCAGCCGGAGCTTGCAAATGGTGACGTCGCAATGAGGGTCGTACTCCTGACCCTCTAAAACTCTCGGGAAACTCCTTTGCAGCCACGGGGGGGGACCCCATCACAGGAGCAGCCCCACTGGCGGGAGAACGATGGGACGGCTGCGAAAAGGCACAAGGGGGGGGGGATTGACAGCAAGGGTCCGTCCCGCCTCTCGCCTTAAAGTTCTCGCCTAGCCGAACTCTGGGGTTGCAGCCGCTGCTCGCCATTCCCTCAACTCAGAGTACGGAGCGCGCGCAAAACCCTGCCATGCGGGACTCCCCGCAAACCTCTCGCATATTCCCCCCCGCTTGCTCCGTCTTACCAGATTTTGGGGGGTATCTGTAGAGGGAATTGGACGGGACATCCACCTCTTCCACTCCGGCGTTCTGCCGGCTGGTGAGCGCTCCCATGCTTCAGGCACGGCGGCAGAGGGTATCCGGGGTTGCAGAGGGGGGGCAGAGAGGAAGGGGGTGCGTCAGCTTCCCAGTTCGTGGCAGACCTTTTCTAGCCGGCTCAAAGGACTTCCCCGGACTTGCTTTGCTGAGCAGGGGCTTTAGTAGAAAGGAAAGCAACTTCAGAGCTGGTATCGGGCCGGCAAAGGCTTCCCACTGCCGGCATGACTTTGAAGTGCGGCTTGCCTTCCACGCGGGCCGACATGGAAGGCAAGCCAGCCCTTCAAACTCATGCCGGCACTTTAGCGTGACCCTCAGCCGCCATTCAGCGAAAGATGTTTCGCTGAATGGCGGGTGAGTTCTAAACTGCCGGCATGACTTTGAAAGGGCTGGATTGCCTTCCGCGCGGGCCGACGTGGAAGGCAAGCGGCAAGCCAACACTTCAAAGTCGTGCCGGCAGGCAGGGCTGGAGCGAGCGAGCGAGCGTGCTCCATCCCGGTGGGTGCATGAGCGGAGCACTTTTCCAACGCTCCTGTGCCTGGAGAGCTCCCTCTGCATATGAGCCCGGGATCCGCCGTTTGTGCTCCCTTGCTCTGCCTCGCCACCCGCCTTCCCTATCTAGGGACTCCTCCAGCAGAAATAGCAGAGTCGTGTCGAGCGCCGCTCTGCCTTTCTCTGCGCTCTTCCCGCCTGGACGCCCAGAGCCTCCCAGCCCGCCCGGCCCGGGGTGAGTCAGCTGCAGTGCAGCGGGCGGCGATCCCGCCACCCCCCCTCACTCGCCCCACCCGTCACTTACTCTGAGTTCGGAGAAGAAGCGGCGGCCCCAGGTGGCACTTTTCGCAGAGGTTTTCCCACAGCTTGTCCGGAAGTGGAGCTGGAAAGGCGAGCTCGCTCCCCGCTCACTCGCTACGCTACCCCACCCATGCGAGCGGCAACGGATGGGCGGGGGACTCATGCGGCATGCTAAGCGGACTCCAGCCAATCAGTGAGCTGGCTGGGATGGAAAACTTTAAGCACGCCGCGTTTTCCATCCCAGCCAGCTCACTGATTGGCTGGAGTCCAGGCCAATCCAATCAGTGAGCGGCAGGCTGGGCTGGCTTAAATTTGTAGGTAGGTAGGATAGAGAACAGAACGATGAGCCAGCCCAGCAAGCTAGCAGCTGATGGGCGGGAGCTGCGAGCGCCAAAAAAAGCATGCTTTTTAAAAAAGCGGGCGGGACGCGGGAAAATGCATTAAAAAGCGGGGGTGTCCCACCAAAAGCGGGACGTCTGGTCACCTTATGTATACACTGTGACCTGGGCACATTGGAAAAACATTTGAATCTTTTCTGATCTATGATACATGGAGGTGGCCTGTTCTGCCTCGAGCATTGTAGGCTTGCTTGGGGCATGCAGTTAACTCCACACTTAGGAATCTCTTTCAGATCAAGTTTATTATCAGGCATTCTTAATAGCAAAACTTACAGTTCAGTGTTAAGATACTTCTGACTTTCCATAATCTGTCCCATCACGTGATGTAAAAAGATGATAATTTCATTCTCGTGTTGAGCGGAGATACAAATAATACTACTCAGGTTCACAAAAGCATTTAAACAGCCTGGCTATAAACTTTGCATGTGGGCAAGATGCCCCAGTGGCCAATCATAAACAGAGATGTGATCACATGTCATGGAACTACATTTCCCATAAGGCAGTCTCTACCTACATTTCCCATGAGGTAGTTTCTTAAAGGAGACATTTCTTAATTTCTACACTAGCTATATACTGCTGGGGCAGCACATGGCCTTCAGTCTCTTCCCTTCTTCATAAAAACCATCACTGAATTATATGGCTTCTTGAGAATTATAACGAAAACTATATTAGGCATTTATGAAATAGAATAAAGGAGGTAGACACAGGTGCATTAATATTGTGGACTTCCATAAACTAGAATGTAAGATAGGGAATAAAGAAGGGAACAGTGGTAGGTTCTTACCAGTTCGGACCGGTTTGGCTGAACCGGTAGTGATTTGGCAGCCTGGGTCGCTGGAATCAGCAGTGACCCAGGCCTGCCATGCCCTGAACCTGTGCTCTGAGTGGCACTATAGGCACCACCATCTTGGTTTTTGCTTCTGCGCATGCGCAGAACAATTTTTATTACACTGTGCATGCGAGCACAGCGCACATCAAGTGTGCACGGTGTGACCATGAGCAAACCAGCAGTGGTGTCAGCCGAAACCCACCCCTGGAAGTGAACCAATTAAATATTTCAAACAGAAAGAGAAAGTAAGTCATATAATTTTCCCTGAAGCATTTCCTAATTAAAAACTGTCCCTTTTTTATACGGTACTTTTTAGAATCATAAAAATTATTATACTGCAATTCATAGATATATCTTGATGTGCTTTAATGCTTAATATCAGTGATTTTCTTCAAAGCAATTTGAATCTGTTTTAATTGTTTCTAAAAGAATTCTAAAATTCTTGTAAAACAAAATATCTCTTGGCAGAAGCATTATAGTCAGTGGTGGGATTCAAATAATTTAACAACCAGTTCTGTACATTAATGACTGACTGGGTGGGCGTGGCTGGTAGGCGTGGCTGGGTGGGCCTGGCCAATTTGATTGGTCTCACCCTTAGGAAATTTCTCCTTAGTCCAACTCACAATAAAATAGCTCAATAAAATAGCACTGTTCCAATATTTAGAATAGAATAGAATAGAATAGAATAGAATAGAATAGAATAGAATAGAATAGAATAGAATAGAATAAGAGTTGAAAGGGGCCTTGGAAGTCTTCTAGTCCAACCACCTGCTTAGGCAGGAAACCCTACACCACTTCAGACAAATGGTTATCCAATCTCCTATTTAAAACTTCCATTGTTGGAGCATTTACAACTTCTGGAGACAAATTGTTCCACCGATTAATTGTTCTGTCAGGAAATTTGAGGGGCTCCTACAAAAATGAAAGGGGTCAAACTATTTTCCAAAGAACCAAAAGGCATGACAAGAAACAATGGATGGAAATAACCAAAGAAAGAAGAAACCTAGAACTAAGAAGAAATTTCCTAAGGGTGTGACCAATCAACCAATGGAATAGCTTGCCTTCAGAAGTTGTGGGTGCTCCATCACACACAAGCAGCACAATTACAAGATAATTTGAAATCTTTACAGTAATACTGTAAGCTAACTCTTAAGTGCTGAAAGTAAATAAACATAGAAACAGCATTGCAACCCTATTCCAAATTAATAAAATCAGTTCTGCTAATTAGAACATGTATTTAAAAAGACATAAGAACTCTGACAAGAAACACCTGCTCTAAATTAACATTTTTAAAACTCCTTCCATGGCCTAATCCTGTCAAGAACAATGAGAGATTCAACCTAGAAATGAGGAGGAATCTTCTGACAGTGAGAACAATCAACAAATGGAACAGCTTTCCTTCGGAAGTGGTGGGAGCTTCATCCCTGAAGGCTTTTATGAGGAGATTGGACTGCCATTTGTCAGAAATAGTGTAGGATCTCTTGCTTGGGTGGAGGGGTGTGGGGTTGGACTAGATGACCTACAAGGTCCCTTCCAACTCTGTTAATCTGTATGATCTGTAAGTTTCTATTGTTTCTTTGCTGACTTCATTCCTGGCGTTTTGTTATCACAACTAAATATCCTGTTAAATGGTTCTTGGCTGTCTGTCCGGAGTTATTAATTGAAGGGAGAGAGAAGGAAAAAAAACCCTCTTGCACTTTAAGCCTGAGTTTTAAAGGGGCTAGAATTTTTCTGCTGAGAAAATGTCTGTGGTTATTTCTTCTTTTTCTTTTCTCTTCTTTTGGTTAATTACAAAAAAGCAGGAACGTCTGAGGTGTGTGTGAGCTACTGGAATTGTTAGGTAGGCAGGCAGTTCGCATAACTCTACAAAGAGTTAACAAATGGTTCTTCCAAACAGGTGCGACCCAGTTGAATGATTATAGCATTACTGTGTTTCAAGCTGTATTGAAAAAATATCATTCCTTATTGTGAACAGGTAAGCCTATATTGTCCATGATTTTCCACTTCCATTTCAAAAGCCTCTAAATTATTATTTTGGCAACTCAAAAAAATTAAGAGCTGTGGTGGTGCAGTGGTTAAAATGTAGTACTGCAGGCTACTTCTGCTGACTGCTGGTTGACAAAAGTTCAACAGTTTGAGCTCAAGAATAAACTTTGTATCTTTGTTAGAATATTCATGACTGGGAGAGACATAGTAACAAGGTCAGCCAATGAATATGCATAGCAATGTTAGTCAGCCAATGGGAGCTTAAACAGATCTGAGTCTGTGCTGAGAATCAAAACTGAAACTACTCTGCTCTGGACTCTGAACTCTGAATGAAACTGTTCTCTCTTGCTTGTGTTCTGCTTGTAACTTTTTGTTGTTGGCTAAATTAAACTTCTTCTCTTACTTCAACAAATTTTTCTCTCTATTGGTTAAAACTATATGAAAGATATTTAAGGGAAAGCAAAAAATAACAATTGACTAATTAGTGAATCTGCCACCTGGAAGCCAAAGTCTGAACTTTGTTTCTGTTTTGGATACAATGTATCCTTCGTTCTGCTTCACTTGGCTTCACTACCTTGCAATGGAATGGTTTGGAATTCGCTTATAAAACCTGATAAGATTTAAAGCACGAAACCTGTTTTGTTAGTGCTTCCGGTAAATATTTTGGCAAGAGAAGGAAAAGACAAACAAGAATTAAAACCCTCCTATTTTAAAAACTTTGAAAGAACTGGTGTTTAAGATTTAAAATAAATGCAGACACATTTCCTAAAATTTTGACAGGCTAGAGTGGCAGAATCCTTTTCCTATTTTTTTTCCTTTATATTTCTTTGCATTTTGAAAAATGGATCAATATTCAGAGGAAGAAAATCTAATAATCCAAAACATCCTGGCTGGTCTTCAAAATATTGCAGAAGGACTTAAGAGATTTGACAAGAAATGGGACAATTTATGGGGTGCTACACTTAAAGATGAGGGGGTTGGAGCTCCAGAGACCAAAGAAGAGAATGGAAACACAGAAAATAACGATAAGATGTCAGATGAATCTATCAATGAACCAAATACAAGTGAAAGTGAAAAGAAGGGAAGCTGGAAAAGTGTTTTTGACAGCTTGAAGCCTTTCTTTCAACTTCAAGATGCAGGAGGGAAAAAAAGAGTGAAAAAAAGATGGAATTAAGAAGACAAATATATCCAGAAAGTTAAGCCTACGTTAATAACAATTAAAGAGCAACAAAACTACATGAGAGATCCTTTAAGCTTCAGAGTGTGGAGAGAAAGGTTAAACTCTGAAAAGATTCTAATAAGAGAAATGACACAACTGCTGGCGAGAGAGAAAGGATTATTTTGCTACTGGAAAGACACTGGCTGATAATGCCAATTGATGATAAAAATTAGCTAATTTTTGATGGTTAATAAGTAGGGATTTTAGTATTTTGTAGACTTTATAGATTATAGATCAGGCCACAAATTGCAACTGAGATTTGGTGAAATGATAAAGCCTATAAATTTGTGTTTTAGACCTTGTTATGAAGCTATAAATAATTTGGATTAGAATAAGAGGTAATGTGAGGTAAATAGCAAACAATTGTCTTCTTTTTTTTTCTTCGCTGTCTTTTTCTAATTACAATAATGAAAGGGAACGTTAGTGTATACCTTGGAGATTATCAACTAGAAATTTTAATTTGGATTATAAATGGCAAACAATTGTTTTTTTCCTGTCCTTTAACTATAAAAACAAAAGGGAAGGTTAACATATACTTTGGTGATTATCAACTAGAAATGTCAACATTTTTCTTTTTCTCTTTAGATTGTCTTAGATTTTAAATGGTCATTTTGTTAACACATATTAATAGATTGTTGTTTAGAGATTGTTGCTTTTTGCGTCTGTGGAGAGAAGAGGAGAGAAAAATGTAAATAACCCCTAGTTAACTATAATAATAATAAAGATATGTTAGAGAGAGGAAATGTTAGATGTCCTACTAATTGACTTTTTTTTTCTTAGAATATGTTATAAAGATATAAGACATGTCAGATTGACTGAAAATGGGGGAAGGGGAAAAAATGCTAGCAGGTGGCTGTGTTTTTGAAATCTTAACTAAATGAAAATGGTGGTATGGTGATAGTAAAATATATAAATTTTTAACATATACAATTTAAACTGAATGGAATATATGTGATTGTGGACAGAACGCACGAAATGTATTTGTGACCAATGGTTACGCTTTTTACAAGATGTAATGAAAGATGATGCTTTTCTTTTTGTGTTTTTTTGTAATAAAACTAATTAAAAAATTATAATTAAAAAAAAAGAAATTGCATCTTCCTGCAATATCACCAGAGGAATGTGCTACTCAGAACATCATATATTTCAAGAAGGTACTTGGCTGATACCAGAATGCTGGCAGCAACCCGTATCAACCATTCACACCAGTCAATGGTATTTGTGACACATTTTTAAATGTTCAGTTGACTGAGTTTCATGTTTAATGAATAAAAGAGATCATCATCATCATCATCATCATCATCATCATCATCATCATCATCATCGTGATCATTGTTATCATAATCTCAGAGTACAACTTTTATGACTTTTTAAATACAGAATACTATGAAATGTTCCTTCTAATGGGCAAGATGGCAAGGTATTATAGTAGGTAATGATAAAATCTCTTTTCAGGAACAGGCAAAGATTTTTGTTAAACATTTATCAAGATAATAGTCTCCCATTCAGACTTGTTGCATGCCAGGTGGGTGTTTTAATTACATGATCTTGGATTTCAGAGCCAAGGACCTATTGTTTCTGTTTGTATCAGGTTCTCCAAGATTAAGTGAATCAAATAATGAGTTGAATGTCCCTAATATTGTTAAGTCTGTAGCAATAAATTTCTTCCATGAGCATATTAAAGTATCCCATTAAATCAAACAGACCACAATACTATTTAATAATGAAATTTAATTCAGTATTTCAATCATTAATTGTCTCCAAAGAGAAGCCTAAATTTTAATCTACGCAATGGGCTAGCTGGAGCAGCATCTTCAGAATTTGGACTGAACTGATTCAATAAAAGTTGGTTATGAGAGTAATCTAACAGTTTGCTGATGACTTTAGCTCTAGAAATATTGGTAGCTACTGGCACATGGCTAGCAACATTCTGTCAGAAAAAGCAGAATGGCATTTACCAGTGACTTGGTAACTAGTTTTAAGTTGCCAAGGCTTGGGAGGATAACTTTAAGTTTTTAAATACCCTTGTTGGTCAATGTCAAAGCTATTAATTTTACCAAAGTAGTGATGAATGATAGCGCATCTGCAGAAAGTCACTACTTCAATTTTATAGTAATTGATGATGACTATTGTAATTGATGATGACTTGCTCCTTTCTGTAGTAATAGACAACAGAATAAAGACTTCATTTTAGATCTACTTGTACTAAGGAAAATATTGTTGTCAGTGCATAAATTAGTGGAACAGATCTATTAGTTGGTCTGGGAATGTTTGTGAAGCTCAGGCTTTGTCAAATATTGTACTAATTAATTAATATAAACAAAATCAAGATGGCATTTTAAAATGTAACTGTCCTTCACACTCTTCAAGGACATAGTTTAATGATCAAAACACACCATTTTTTAAATGAAGTTTTATTATCAGTAGTAAAAAACATTAATTATTAGAAGTAGTATTAAATTCTTCATAGAAACTGTCACTTCCAGAACACATTAGTTCAGAAAACTGGATAATTTCTTAGAAGACTAGTTCCTATCATTATTACTATTATGTTTACTATTTATTATTCATTTACTGGAATGTAACACACAGTTTATTTCAATCATATTTTCATAGGCACCCAAAACAACCTTGATGATACAAATTCATCATTTTTAATGTACATTTTAACCCTTTCATTCATAACCCTATATCTTCACATCCCTGCATAGGTTCCTCAAAATACTTCTCCAAGGTTAGACCACCTTTTATCTATTACATCCTTCTTTTTTCCCTTAGTTTGCCAAACTCCAGCAAAACTGCATTTCTTCTTTCATTTTGTTAAATTATTCTTTACCATTTCTTTCTTTTGGACTCCAAATTGCAATCTTCAGTATGTTATTATCTTCAGCTTTGATCGAAGAAAGCTTTCATGTAATACTTTTTAATGATACAGAAAACATATTCTAGGTTACTACTCTTAAGTGAAGTAATACTACATTCAGCATTCCCTTCTAACAGTAAGGATAGATGGGTCAGTTTGAATGTAGTGTGGCTGCTGTATTACAAGAGAAATAAAAGTCAACTTTTTCCACATTGTGTTATATTCTATGTAAGCTAGGACCTTTAATCTAGTCAACATGTTGTCTATATTCCACCAGTTGACAGGATCTGTCACAGGGGTGAAATCAACTTACCATCACTACCATTTTGCAAATGTGAGCGTGCACCACCTCCATGCATGTGCACATGCGCAGAGCGTCAAAAATGGGACATGATGACGTCTGGATGGGTGGGCGGAGCCTCCCATCACCATCGCTACCATTTCACCCAAACCGGATGGAACTGGCTGAATTGCACCACTAATCTGCCATTGTTTACTGTTTTATGTAGTCATTTTTATATTGCCTTGTACTGTGAATTTCCCAGAATCCATTTCAAACTGAACAGGAACTAAACTGAACAAACAGCAAATAAACTATATTTTTAAGGAAAAATTAGTACAAAGTATAATATGTGAATATCTCAAACTAATCAGAAATGCTACCAAGGATACTCAGAACATTAATTCTTGATATTCTATAGAGTTCCCTATATGTATGTTCCTTTTTTTTTTTTTTTTTAAAAAAAGGATAAAGGAAATGTTTTATAGCTAGACTTCCATGAAACTGAACTGACTTCATTCTGAATCAGGCAAAGTTTAGGATAAGAAATAAATCTCCAAAGGCTTCTCAAGAGAAACATAATAAGCTTTCAAACAAAAACATATTGAAATCAAATTGTTATATCCATATGTTATTTTAACTTTGGATAGTAATTAGTAACAGTTTAAGAGTGATTTTTTATTATTGAATTATGAAGATAAAGTATGTATATTTATCTTTCTTCTCATTGATCAACAAAAACCCCCAACAAACAAAAGAGAAAAAGTTAGCTTACAGTGAGATGGGCACCCATAGAAAATGGAGAGAGTCATTTTAAAGTTTGTTTTTTCTTGTTCAGATTCTTCTCTTGTCCTCCAAAAGAGTATGAACTCTTTTGAGTAATGGTGAAAATTATTATTCTGAACATCCCATATTGCTTGCCTTGCCCCCTTCTCATTGAACAATGCTGCAGTTAGTCCGAAAAAGAGACTAGTCTGGTTAGTGACTAGATAGAATGAAGAAACAAAATAGCAAATAAACTTGGCATGGCACTCAATTCAATGTGGATGATCCAGGTGTAAAAATATTTTTTTTTCATATTGACTTCCACATCCAGGTTCTTGTAATTCTGCCATTATTTGCTTTGATTAATATTGTTCAACCTAGATAGGCTTAAAGGTCACAATCAAAGCATAGATAGTAAGTTACACAATGGTATAGAAATCCATTGGGTAACCTACCCCTTCTTGAAAGTGTTTGTGTTGTTGTTGTTGTTACTTAGAAAGGGCCCTTATACCAATATGTTGATCTGCTAATCAATTGCATACATAAATCTTTGGGTTGAGGCAAGTATATCTGAGACTTTCAATGACGTGTTCTATTTTATTTTCAAATGTATAAACTCTCTATATTACTTCATTAAAAATGTCATGTTTGACTCAGCTATCTTGCACATAGTTTTAGCCAGAGTTTCAGATTTGCAATTGCATTGGTCATCTTAATGAACTAGAAGTTTATAAAGAGAAAAAACACCTCTGGAGCTCTATATATCAAAATTGTTTATTATTGGTTGGACAGTGAGGCATAAGTTAGAATAAATAAAAGGGTGCTTTATAATAGCAATAGCACTTAGACTTATATACCACTTCATAGTGCTTTATAGCTCTCTCTAAGAGGTTTACAGACTCAGCATATTGTCCCCAAAAATCTGGGTCCTCATTTTAATTGGAAGGATAGATGGCTGAGTCAACCTTGAGCCAATCAGAATCTAACTCCTGGAGTAAGCAGTGAGTTAACCTGCAGTTCTGCATTCTAACCACTGCACCACCACAGCCTACAAATAGGCAAAATATAGTATTAGTCTCAACATCGGTTTACTTTGTGCTAAACCTTGTGAGAACAAAGATGTAAATAGAGCCAGGCAACCATTATATATTAGAGAAGTCAGGAATTTAAAAATAGGCTAACAATAAAACTAATGGTATGATGTTGAATACATTTCAGGTCTAGATAGAGATAGATAGATAGATCAGTTCATAGATATAATCATAGCAGTTTCCAAATTCAGTGTTCATTTAGATGCCAAGGAGCTGCAGTTTGTATAAATTTTATCCCAATTCCAGATTAGGACTGCAGAAAAGTGAATGAAAATAAGAATTTGACTATTACATTTAGTGTGTTTAAAATTTGCTGAGGCGGTGCCAGCATCTTTAAAGGCCAAATATGAATTTATCATTAAATGAGATACCAAAGATTTTTGTACATATTTGGCTAGGTGATCGAACTACAGCTAGATACTTTCCTCTTGGTTCTTGTCCCATAAGCCTTGCTGGGAAGGAAATGGGACAAATGTGCCAAAATCTCAGTATGAATTAATGGGGTAAGCCTTCTATGCTAAAAGAAAAAAATATCTTAAAGAGGTTTTAAAAAAAAAGACTGAAAAAGTGATCTTTTTAATTTAGACCACGGTGTCAAACCTATGGCATCACGTTGCTGTCATGTGATATTTCCCAGCTTTTTTCCTTCATGGGGCTGGAGTGGGTGTGGCCTACACATGACACATCCAGCCTGAGGGCTGCCAGTTTGACACCCCTGATAGACTAAAAGATCTAAGGCTCAGAAATCTTTTCTATTTCTTAAGGAATCGTAGAATTCCCCAATTGTGACCATCCAGACATTTAGCTCTTTGGAGATCAAGGATTTGGTCAACTATTCATTGTGATTCATTGCAGGAGTTTGACACAGCATATATCATTGAACAGTTACGAGGAATAAGTGATAATTAAAACCACTGAGACCCATTCCAGCTAATGACACATTTCCAGCTTTGAGTGAATAATTTGTTTCCACAGATAATTGACTCTTCTCTCTTAATTGCATCCTTTTTTTTTTTTTGGACTTCTAAACTTTCCATAGATTCTTAATAGATTAAAAGCCTGCATGAAAGATCACCATTTAACTGTTTACAGCTTAAACCTTTCAACCTCTTTACAAGTCCCCATGTAATTCCAACTTGGAGTCTTTGCAATAAACCCTTGTAAAAATGTAGGAAAGCTAAGTTGCATTTGTGCTCCCTGCATGTACCCATGAGTAAAGGGTTTAACATGTAGTGCTAATTTTTCAGTGTAATATCAGCTGCTCATTACCAAAGTAGCAGAAATTATGTATATAATTATATTAAATATAATTATCAATTAATCTAGCCGATAACTATATACATTTCATGGGAAAGTAACAGCAGGTTAATGATTAGAAAAATACATAAATTAGACATGGAACACCATCATTTGGTGCTTTAATTTTCATTTGCTGAAACAATTTCCAACCAGAAATTGTGTGTCCCACTCACATGTTTGACAAAACAAAAGGGGGGGGGGTGGAGGAAGTTAGCATCTCCCCTTCTCCTAGGAAAATGAGATATTTTGGGAAATATTAAAAGGGCATAATATTCCCCTAAAAGGGAGGCAGAAACTCAGACCCTCCACCTTTGTCAATGGGCCATTAAGGTCTGAGCCAGTCTATTCTACATATCAATAATCTATCCCCTTCAGATGCATGGTGATGAGATTAAGACATCCTCAGGACATGATAAGATTAGCCCTCTACCCATCTAGCAACAGAACTCACCACATGGCACCTGGTGAGATTACATCATCCAGCAAGATTCAGCCAGGTCTGGGACATAGACAGCCTATGAAGTTAGCTAAGACCCCCACCCCCTGGGAGTCTGACAGCCAATGGGATACATTTTTGTACAGGAACAGGAAACTCTAAGGTGGCGCCCAGAGAGGATATAAAAATCAGACACACTCAGCATCCTTCCCTTTTTTTCTTCTTCTTCATCCAGCGTAACATCTTCAAACCATGTGGTCCTGTCCACCATTAAAAACTATCTTTCCAAACAGCTGCCATGTTTCCAATGTTTTTCTCCCCACTTGGAACTGAACCCAGAAGGAGACTTTCAATTGGGCTGCCATTTGTCAGAAATGGTGTACGGTTTGGGTTAGCTGGGATTGGACTAGATGACCTATAAGGTCTATTCCAACTCTGTTAAATCTGTTAAACTCATACATTCAGTGAAAAATGTTAGCCTTTGATTGACCTGCTGTCCCCACACATTCTTTTGTAGAGATACCAGAAGAGGCTGGCAAATCCGTTCTTAATTTAATCCTCAAGAAATGATATTGGGTGATCTACCCCAAGAAAAATGAAAGGAAACCTATTTTAACTAGCCAACTGTGCTGTGAAATTGGCATCACGTTGTCCTCTCCAATGACCTGCTGATACAAATTAAAAACAATTTGATCTGTTTATAACCCTGTAAATCTTGAAAATGCACCTCTTATGTTTACATAAGCTCCCAGGTCTCCATCACATATCAAAGAATAGATTTGTGTGGGTGTGTGGATATTCCTGACATATATCCTGGCAAACCAAGCCTGTAAACACTATAATTAGATCCATTAATCAGTTTGTGTAAAAATGATGAGAGGGCAGATGAGTCAATTACCCCATGACCCCCCATTATTACGAAGCACCAGAAAGTCTTTCAGTTGCAACTGGTAATTTGGGAAAGAAAGGACTTCGTAATATTTATGTGAAGCATAACATATTAAAGTTTAAATCAGTAGACCTGATTTTCTTTAAATCAGGCAAATGCTACTAAAGATAATTATTCTTGATTCTATGTACTAATATGCTTTGAATCCACATAGCTACCAATTGTTTAACATTAAATTTCCTTATTACCTCTTTGATACCATTTCTGGTATTCAAGGCATGGAATGGCCTTCTAAAAGAAGTCTTCTAGCTGACTTCTTCACTAGCTTTGATGTGGATAATGAGACTATATTTTCCACCCTGTTTTTCATTCATTTTCTATAGCTTTTGTACCAAGTTTATGCAGGGGTGGGCTTCAAAAATGTTACCAAGGAGTTCTCTGCCTGGTCTCTGCCTGGGCGTGGCCATGGTGGGCATGGCCTAGTCGGCCTCCTGCACCATAGTGGTAAAAGGCGTTTTTGCCCTCCTTTGGCTCCAGAGGCTTTCCTTGATCCTCCAGGAGGGCAAAAACAGCATCCCCAGGCTCTGCAGGCCCTCTGGTGGCCAGAAATGGGCCTGTTTCCGGTCCTCCTGAACTCCCATTTTTGCCCTCCCCGAGCCTCCGTGTGTGCCCTTCATTTACCTGCATCCAAAACGAGCCATATGAGAACTCCTGGGAGGGATGGGGTGGAGTGGGCAGGGTCAGCCAGGAATGGATTTGGGGGTTTTCTGCACAGAATCTTAGCTAAAGGTTCCCCCAAACCCCTGCAAGCTCCCAGCAGCCCACATCTGAGTTTATGCATTAAATTTCTATCCTGGCTTTCATTCAGGTAGTCAGAGTAGTGAACACAATCATCCCACCTTAGTTTTCCCCCTCAACAGTCCTGTGAAAGAGGTTGTGTTAATAAATATACTGGTGTCAAGTCAACATGGAGCTCCCTGATCCTAGTCCTGTATATTTAACCCACAGAGATGTGCATTAATTTTTTAAAATTAACTTTAAGTAATTGTTTACAGATACATCTTGACTGAAATCTGCCTTGAATTAGGTGTCTTATACAAGTTATTACTCTTATTAGTAGTCACAGTAATAAGAAACTTTACAAGATTATTAAGACTAATGGCATATAATTATATCAATTCATAAGAGGCTATGATTGTATATTCCTTAGAATGAAGAACTATACTGTGATGTCTGCCACAAAATAACTGCCTCATAAGAGGTTTTGGTTCAGCGTCATTTTCAGTTCCCAAAATTTTTGACACCAGAATTTTGTGAGAAATTCTGGAAGTGCCATTTCAAATATAGCAATAGCAGTTAGACTTATATACCGCTTCATAGGGCTTTCAGCCCTCTCCAAGCAGTTTACAGAGTCAGCATATTGCCCCCAACAACAATCCAGGTCCTCATTTTACCCACCTCGGAAGGATGGAAGGCTGAGTCAACCCTGAGCCGGTGAGATTTGAACAGCCGAACTGCAGAACTGAAGTCAGCTGAAGTAGCCTGCAGTGCTGCATTTAACCACTGCGCCACCTTGGCTCTTGCAAGATATGGGAAAACTCTTTATAACACAGAATCCTTCTTTGAAGAAAATAGGTGGTTTAGAAACATGAAATATAAACAAACAAACAAACAAGCAAAATATTTAAATACAAACTTATGAATTTATATCACATGGCAATGGTTTTTAAAACTTCATGCACCAGCTGTGGTTTTTGATTTGCTTGCCTATAAATATAAATAGTAAATAAATAATCAGAGATAAATTTACAGTAGAAAAAAGCAATGTAAACTTAGTTTGAACTGTTTGGGATGATTATTTAGCAGTACAGAGGGAGAGGGAGAGAGATAGGGAGAGAGGGGAAAGAGGGGGAGAGAAAAATATGTATATATTATATTTTACCTATGGGTAGCAACATGCTTTCTGGATTGTGTCCCACAAATGAGTATTCTGGTCAAACTGTTGTTTTGCTGTGAAATATGCACAGTATGTATGTGGTTTGCAAATAAAAATAAATAAAATCCATGCAGTCTAAACTTGAATGACTATTAGAGCTACATGTCTCCAATTTTAGATACAATTGTTTCTCATATATGAAACATCATATATAGCTTTGTGTGTAATATACCTTTAAATGGGCCCTTCATTCTATTTCTCAGAATGCACACATGTGAATTTGCTTGTGTGTGTGTGTGTGTGTGTGTGTGTGTGTGTGAGAGAGAGAGAGAGAGAGAGAGAGAGAGACAGAGAGAGAGACAGACAGACAGACAGACAGACAGACAGACAGACCAGGAACAGGGGGATCCAGATAATCCTCATTTATTGAGTGACATTTAGTGACAGTACACAGTTACGACAATGATGAAAAAGTAACTTTACAGCCAATCTTCGCAGGTCTGTAAAGCAAATGAAGCCTGAAGTAAGATCATAACCACAGTCATAATTTCACTTAGCAACTGTTTTGTTTAATAGCTGAATTGCTGATTCCAATTATGACACTAAATGAGCACTTCCTCTAATGTTTTGCTTTAGAAGCTGTCTGAATGACTTTAAGATTGTCACTGTTTACCAGCTTTAGATTGGAAATTCAAAAACTTAAATCTATTGGCCAGAATGGTTATACACATAAACAAAATCCCCAAGAATTGTTATGGGGACTCATATATTTTACCAATTTAGTTGAATAGGCCTCAAAGCAAAAAGCAGCAAAAACAATGAATGATCCAGAATATGTTTATGTGTATCAGAACCATATCAATCATCTCTTTCTTAAAGAAACACAGATCACAAACTACTGTATATGTGTGTGTGTGTGTGTCATAATTGGGATCAACAATTGTTAAGCAAATTATTACCATGCTCTTTATAAAAGTTATTATTTATATATTTGGATGTATTCTTTAGCCTGCTCAAGAATGTTACAGTTCCATTGCAACTCCTTTTGAAGAGTTTATACAATATAATGCTTTTTAGATCATTGGATATTTATCAACTAATATCCCAAATCTTATATTAATTCATTATTAAATTTCTATGTATTGCTCAAAACTACTTTTCCTTCCTCATATCCTTATTCAGTTGATAGATGCTATATATTGCACAGTTCTTGTTCAAAGGACAGACCACCTTGATGGCCTCTTCATCTTTAAAGTTGCAATTAAACTATGTAGCTCTTCAAAGAATCACAGGACACTCTCCCACTTCTCCCCCTCTGATGACAGAGTATAGGCAGGGACTCCTAGCAAGAGGTGGAGAGCTGAGAACCAGAAAAGGAAGTACTGGACAGATTGAAATGAAAGGGAGTTGGATTAAATTTAGTCATTCCTGTACCTTGAACTCTCTGGGAAACAGCTTAAAACCAAAATAGACATTTTTGAAGCTTCAATCTTTGAAACTATTAACTGAGATAAGCCATCTCAACAGTAACATTTATTGCACTTGCTCTTCCCTCAACAGACTTGTTAGGTCTGCCAATTTCCGCTGAGAGTGTTTATACAATATCTAGCTCCATTTCCATCCCTCTGTATTGCTGCTTCAAGGAACTGTTCATGTCTCACCCTGGGCCATGAGTTGGTTGAAGGTCCATCTGCGGTGAAGGATGGGAAAAATGTTATATATCTGAATAGAGAGATTTAACAACAATTTTCTTTCAATTTTTCTTTCCCATTAGCTTGTATTCATTATTGACTTCCTCCTCTTCCTCTATTGTGAAGGTTCTCTTTCTACTGTGTGAGATCAGTATCAAGTTTTATCCCAGGATAGCATTCTTTTCATTAATTAAGAAGGTCCACTCTCAGAGACTTACAGAATTTAATTAACTTTTGAATGCACCATAACAAGTGAATTGGGAAAGGTTGTGCTTCTTCTGAACCATAATCTAGATTCAGTGATGGAGAGGAGGACTAATATTCCACGTTTGAATCCTGACAAAATGGACCTCCGTGTGAATAGATGATTACTTGTTAAGGTCAGTAATGTGAAATTTTTCCTATATAAATTGGTTGCATTCCTTCAGTAAGTACAGGTTTTCACTGATTATGAGTGCTCATACAGTCATATGTTGGAGGCTCAAATGATCTCAATTTGTAGAAGGACACAATTTCTTAAAGTTTTGGTCAATTGAGCAAATAGGTTCTTTTTTTTAACAGGAATAGTCTAACTATACTTGGCCTGCCTTTTGAATATTTCCATTCACACTATGTGGAATTATCCTTGTACTTGGTCCATAAGGTACAGATAGTGATGCATAATGGGACAGTTATGTTGCTGCATGGGACACTTGGTGATGCACACATTACTCCTCTGATGAAGCAACTCAATGAAGTGCTAGGTCATGTGAAAGGCTTTGTTTTACTCACATAAAGCCCCAACAATCTGGCATCCAGGGATTTGACATATTGCACATCCCTTAATTTGGGGACATTTATCATGACACCTTTTAGGTACTTTATGAAAACCTAATTTTCACCCAGATCTTACATATTATTTCTCTTGTTCTTGCATTTGTTCTTACTACTATTATGTATTAATAATTTTGTTATAAGTGAGTTTGAAGTATAATTGTATGAATGTAGAATAGCACTTTACTAAACAAATAACCCCTTTTACTAAGCTGGTTTCCTACCACACACATTTTTTACTACATAGCCCAGGGGTGGGTTGCTGCCGGTCCTTGCTCATCCTTGCGGACGGTTGGTCAACATACCCAGAAGTAAGTTCCCGAACGCCTGCCCTGCCCCTAGCCCTGTATGCCCAGCTCAGAAAAGCAACTCCGGGAAGGTCTTTGGTGGCGCTGCCTTGTCATTCATAGCTGGGTCACGCTCCCTTGTCTTTCAAACTGCCTCATTTCCAATACGGTGGGGGGGAGGAGAAATTGATCTTTTTGTCTCTCTCCATGGATCTCCTTCCCAATTGGAAATGAGGTGGCTATGAAAGACAAGGCAACGCGATCCGCTTGGCATGTAGAAACAGCAAAAGAAGGAACAGGAGAGGAGTTCCAAGCGGGGCTTTTCAAACAGCAGAACTCCTCTCCTGCCCCTTTCTTTTGCTGTTTGAACAAGCCGGGTGGGTTGTGATCCCTTTTCTTTCACAGCCACCTCGTTTCCAATTGGGGGAGGGGGGAAGAAATCAATTTTTTCCATCCCTCTCCATGGATCCCCACCCCAATTGGAAACGAGGTGACTACGAAAGACACTGCATATACAGACAGCAAAAGAAGGAACAGGAGAGGAGTTCCAAGCAGGGCTTTTCAAACAGCTGAACTCCTCTTCTGTCCCTTCTTTTGCTGTTTGAACAAGCCATGCGGGTTGCAGTCCCTTGTCCCGGCTGCCCAGCTGCCCCGCTGCCCGCGCGTGCCTATATTTTCCAAGGCGTGGAGCGATTCCAGAGCCCATCCATCACCCCCATGGAAAACATAAGCATGCATGCACAGCCTGCACAATTACAGCCCCGTAGAGTGGAGACTCTCGGAAGGAAGCCAGAGGCAGCGGCGCAGCTGGGTCCCTTGCTCTCAGAGGGAGGAAGGGCCAGTTGAGAGAGGGGCTTTGGTCCTGCTGCCTCTGGTGGATGAAGCTTTACTGGCCCGCAGCGAAGATTCCGTCCCTCATCCAAGAGCCCTCAGAACTTGTTCTCATTCGCCTGGGCTCATGTAGAGGCTTCATTCTTTGGGCCTGTAATTGTGCAGGCTGTGTGTGTGTGCATATGTTTTCCACGGGGGTCATGGATGGGCTCTGGAGTTGCTCCATGGTGTGGGGCCGTGGCTGGAACATGAGGAACATGAGGGGGACCAGCGGGGACTCGTCCTTCTGAAGAGTACCTGTCCCCAAAGAGGGCAGATGTGGTGGCATTGGTCTTGGGATGTTCTGCAGAGTCCCCCAGGGAAGAACGCCGCTGCCAGGTACTTTTAACCATATATTTTGCTCCCATGTCTGTAGAATGCTGCAAAAAAACATGAATACAGGCCAGTTGTTGAGTGTTTCAAATGTGATTGGAACACTCAACAAGGTGACCACAGTATGTGTGTGTGTGTGTGTGTCTGTTTCTGTGTCTATGTGTGTGTGTGTGTGATAGAGACAGACAGACAGACAGAGGCACAGAGAGATAGAAGGAATGAGAAACAGACACAGAGGGAGGGAGGAGAGAGATACACACAGAGAGACAGACACACAGAGAGAATCACATAGAGAGACACAGAGGGAGGGAGGGAGGGAGGGAGAGAGAGGCAAAGAGTCCCCCACAGAGAGAGAAAAAGAGAGAGAGAGAGAGAGAAACAGGCTCACACAGAGAGAGAAAGAGAAAGAAAGGAATAAATAAATAAATAAAATTAAAAAGAAAGAAAAAGAGTAAGAGAGAGATGAAAGAAAAAAAGAAAAAGGGGACAGAGAGAAAAGGAAGGAAAGAGAGGGAGAGAGAGAGAGACAGACAGAGACAGACAGAGAGAGAAAACACATGGCCGGCAAGCCACTCCCACCAGGTCACATGGCCAGCAAGTCACTCCCACAAAGGAGGCCACACCCACAGAATAGGTTCCACAAATTTTTGAAACCCACCACTGACATAGCCCATAATGTTCAGCTTAAAGGCCAAAGCTGATTATAATAGGCTATCAAGCTATGGCCTTTGGGGTGGAGATTTTTATTTCATACCCATAGAAACTTATTCCTTACTTAAAATAAATAACCAAAGTTACTTAAAAACTGATTTAGCTTTATTGTGTTTGAAGATCTTATCTTTTTAATTAAAAATAGATGGCCATTCAATCATGGTCTCAGTATTTTCTGTTTCAAGAAATCCCATTATTTCACTCTTCATTACCAAACAAAATAAATCTGTCAGAATTTTTTTTTGGTACGTACTCTTTTGTGATTAACTACTTCCACCATTACTTAAAAAAAGAATTTTTCAGAAAGGACATAGGAAACATTTGTGTAAAATCATAAGCAATATTTTTCAGGTTGTTTCAGATGTGCCATAAGAACAACATCTAGGCAATGTTTGTTTTCTTACTTTCAATTGAATACACAAAGCAGAAAAATCTGTATCCTACTTGAAATTTCTTGCTCATTATTCAGATTCTTTCTGTCATGTTGATGAACAATAGCATTCAGTGTTTCTGAAGTCTTCATCTGCTCCTTCTGATGTTGCTGAATTGCAATTCCTAATACCTCCAGAAATTATGTCCGATGATGAATAATGGTGGAAGTTGTAATTCAGCAACATCTGGCAGCCCACAGGCTCACTCCTGCTGTATCCCTGTGTGAAGCCATGGGTGTTAAAGTGTGAGTGACTGAGAAGAAGTGCTTGTTATAGCTACAATTTTCCCCAGCATCTGGTCCTTAATTACAGAAATAAAAGATAAGGAAAACAATGTTTTGTGTTTATGTTTTTAAGGGTGGGCCTTAGGCCATTATATGAGGATAAAAACTATTGTTTGCTGTGTTAATACAAAATATTTACTATGTAAATTGATCCTAGTGTTTGGCATGGTTTTCAGGAAATAGGTTTCAAGATTTCCATAGCAAAAAGGATGTTCTGGGCAGCATGATCAGTTAGTAAGAACACCATCTTATCTTCTGCAGATGACCAGACTCGAAACTAAAACACAGTACACCAACGATAGTTCACTAAAGTAAAAAGATACCAAAATCAATAAGTTAGAATTGTGATCCCTCTGGTTAAAATGTATTCTTAAAGGCCAGTACCTCCATGTTGGAAGACACCTTTAGCAAACTTGCCTAGCTGTTTGGATATGACAAGCAGAAACTATTAAGGGAAAATCAGCTTCTAAGATACCCAAGCCTGAGTTATGTAGTCTTTAGTAACCAGAACCTTGAAATGCACCTGAAAACTTACTAGTAACCCTCATAGTTCCTGTAGCAGAAGTGTACCAAGACTATATTGTGACTAACCACTAGAAAATATATACTGCATTCTGGATCTGCTGAAGTCTTTTGTGATCTGCTTTCAGTCTACCGTAACATGGAGCAAGATGGCCTACCCGTTGGTCTTAAAATTATGCTTACATTGATTCCATCCAGAGATGGGAGAGAATATGTTTTGGTAGTAACTGAGTGCTGATTTCCATATTTTCTGATGTGTCAGCATTTGAAAGCAGAAACATTTAAAAAACCATAAACTTGCCAAAATATTTTGGGTATCCACTCCTCCACTCTAAATCATGCTGATTTATATTTAGATATCATTGAATGACTTTAAATTTGGGGTAATCATTTATTTCTCTGTGTGTTACAGATGGGGATATGCATTCAGCTCTTCTTCTATGTTTTAGAATATACAAAACTCCTAATACTGCATTCTCAGTGTTGAACTTTTTTTTCAGGCTGTATCCTTGTTCTGATCTAACAAAAACCCTCTTCTCTAGATTAAACTGCCTGTCCATCATGGTGGCCATAATCTCATTAGAATGGGTTAGATCTGGTGGCTGTTGTATTAAACTGTTGATTACAAGTGACATACTCATCTCTTTTGCTTGTACATTGTTTGTACTATGGGAAGAGGTTAGGAAAAGGAGATGAGGTTACATAAATGCCCCTAACTCTCCAATGTATACTTTGTCTGCTGTGATGTGCATGGATCATTCATAGTCTGCTTGTAGCTGGATTAAGGATATAACCCCAATACAGTAGCAAAGAGACTTGCAAGGTAAATTATGGTTACTTTTTCAAGTACTCAATTTGTTCTGTAGCTATCAAGATTACATAAACGTTCTCTTCTCTATCTTGAGAATTCAATAGTCATTAGCTAGCTCTTATCTGTGAGTCAAGAGACTTTGAGGAGAATTTATTCATCTTAAGTAACCTTGGTATGTTATTATCTCTTTTGTGATAACTTCAGAATGATTACTTTTGCCAGATTGAGTGTTTTCTTGAAGCTGCATTTAAAACCATCTTTTCAAACAGTCTGTTTAAACAAACATCACTGATATCTGCCAAAAAATATTGTTAGATTATTTTCTACTCTGATGTTGACATTTTCTATGCTTTCTTGGTGTTTATCTTCTCACTATAATTTTCCTACAGTAGTGAATTATTTTCTTATTTTTATCTCCCAGAGTTATAAGTTATACACTCTATTTGTTTGAACCAAAAGTTTGAATCAACTGAGAAAATTGAAAAAAAAAATGTTTTTCCTACATAAGAACAAATGGTTGATTTGAGTCCCACTCATCTGACTTCATTTACCCTAATTTTCTTTCTTTCATTCATTCATTGCTGTTGTTATTGCTTAAATCAATGGTGCAATAATTGCCTAAGGTGAAAAATACAGAAATAATGCTAGAATTTTACTTTAACTGGTAAGGGTTTCTTTTCCTGGCTTTAAGTAAAATTATTGATGCAACTGATCATTTTACAAACTGGATCATCCTTTGGATTAGAGCTTTGTCTAGACATGGGACCCAGGAATAATTGGCTCTGTTGACTTCTCTCTAAAAAAAAAAAAGACATTCTGAGAATGTTGAGAGAACACCCTGTGGAACTCTTTTGCTTCCCTATTATTTGGAAACAGGGCCAGTCCAAGATCTTTTTCTGCATGTTGAAAGTTGTGTCTTTTGATTACCCAGGAGAGCAGCAGAGCTAACTAAAAGGACTGAGAATAGTCTGGGTGGCATCTATAGAGTTCTGAATTCTAAGAGAATACCAAGTGAAAAGTATTGCTTAAAATTGGCACTGCTTTTGCTTCCTGAGATGTTTTTCTCTCTCTAATTGTAGAGTTGTCTCTGCATATGGAAAACCAGAAATAATGTTCCCTCTGGGGTACAGCTATGAAAATAAGCAGATAATTTATATTTGCTGTCTGTATCTACAAGACTACTTCCCAATCTCCTTGTGTTCCTCTGAGGGGGGGAAA
This sequence comes from Thamnophis elegans, assembly GCF_009769535.1. NCBI lineage: Eukaryota > Metazoa > Chordata > Lepidosauria > Squamata > Natricidae > Thamnophis > Thamnophis elegans. The sequence continues at coordinate 94,399,794 of NC_045543.1, forward strand.
AGTGCCCTCTAGAATGGATGACCATTTGAGTCCCATTCCAAATAATTGAATCTCTGTGCCTAGTGCCTTCTTTTCAAGCCTTCAGTTGTACCTTGATGAGACTTTGCAAATCAGCCAGATTTTTGCCTCAACCTAAAATTAAATGATTCGTATACATTTGAAAAAGTAATTCATATATACATAGACATAGACATAGACATAGACACAGACACAGACAGACACACACACACACACACACACACATATGTTTTTTTATTTGTGCTGATAAATAAATAAAGGGAGACTAGTATAGATCTATGTCAAGCTATTTAGCTCTCATCAGCTAGCCATACCCTTACTGGAATTTGAACCTGGGCTATATTACATACTAGGCAGACTTCTTAGCCATTAGGCCACAGGCTCTTATCCATTATCAGTGAAGCCAGGGTGAAAGGTATCTATTAGATTTTTACAACCCCTGGTAAGCTCCAATTATGGGATGAAGCTATATATATATATTTATTTATTTATTTATTTATTTATTTATCAGCATAAATATAACATATATATATATATATATATATATATATATATATATATATATATATATATATATATATATATATATATATATATATATATATATATATGTTTGTTTTAGAGGCATGAATTTTTAAAAAAAGGATAGCACTGGAAGTGCAGCAAAATATTCATTATTTTTAAATATCATGCTGTCTTCTAAATGCCCATTTTATGGTGCCATGCTGTTTCTTTATAAATAGAAATCCTTGACAAATGATTATTGCATTTTGATTTGTCCCATCGGAAATAAACTGTCAAAAACTCAGTAGGTCCTCTTTCATTCTGACATATCATATCATAGTTCAGAAGGAAAATATTTTTCAGTAACTGTAATGAAAGTTGGAATATTTGGGAAAGATGATGTTTGTGCTTACAAGAAGATGCATACTTCTCATTCAAAATATACAAACTGAGTTTAAATTGAATAAACTATCAGCACTGAGTACTAATGGAAATAAGAAATAGTAATAATATACTTTAAAATAGTTTTTTCTGAGAGCACTGTACATGTAATAGAGTCATTTTGGTTTTTTTTATGAAAAATGACATGTTAAAAATGTTATATATATATATATATATATAAACATAAACTCTATATACATACACATACATGTTATATATATATATATATATATATATATATATATATATATATATATATATATATATATATATACATATATACATACACATACATACACACACATACATACATACATACATACATACATATATAGTATGTGTGTAACTCACACAACTCTGGAACACCTTGAGCAATTTCAACCAAATTGGTACATAACTGACTTTTTTCTCTGGAAACAAATACTGTGGTGTTAGGGGTGTTAAGGGTGTTAACCCATAAGACCCTCGGTGCGTGTGTTCTGTTAAGATACAGCCTGTTGTGCCTTAAATGGCTTCTACTGTACTTACTTAAATGCCTTTTATTGTACAGTGCAGTGAGTTGCCGTGGTAATGGCTTCACAGTACTCCAGAAGGGGGCTCCCTCTGGTAAGGGCGAAAATCCAACATTAGAAATTACATTTGGTCCAGACACTTTCCCCCTATAAATAAATATCCAGGCAACACCAGGTTATGATAAAAAAAGTTTAAGGCAAAAGCTGCATCCTTTTCCACCATGTCACATTGCACATTCAATTAAATCTGATCTCCCAAATATCTGACAGTCTCATTATCTGTTTACCATGGATTTCAACCTCAGTCTTCTTTGATATAAATCTAATATAATTGTAATTAAATCAATTCCAATATACTGTAGCTATAAATTGCAAAAGGTCAGTTATGCAAAGGAACTTCTAAAGAGTGATTGTCGATCACAAATAGCTATCAGTTTATTCTGATAGTCGTTCAGATATGCATTCATGTGCAGGAATCATATGAGGAATCCTTATTGTACATTATTGCAGATAAATTAATCTGTAACTGACTATTCAGTTTCTTGCAGGTTAATTCATATTTGCAATGTGCTAAACCCAGGTATTTGCAATTTAATGTATTGCCAGAATTAAAAAGCTAAGAAAGACAGGCGAGGTACTTCAAAGCAGTTTGCTTTATTGTTCCTCACCTGTAGATAGAAATCTTGCAAAACTAAAGAAAACTACTAGCATCACTAAAGATATAATCTGGGAACTCCTAGGGAAGTGTCTTCTTGAACCTCTTTCTCCTAGCCAAACTATCTGTCTCTTGCTCCCCTACCGTTTCCTCCTGGGAATTTAGCAATAGCAATAGCAGTTAGACTTCATAGGGCTTTCAGCCCTCTCTAAGCAGTTTACAGAGTCAGCATATCGCCCCCACAGTCTGGGTCCTCATTTCACCCACCTCGGAAGGATGGAAGGCTGAGTCAACCTTGAGCCGGTGAGATTAGAACCACTGAACTGCAGATAACAGTTAGCTGAAGTGGCCTGCAGTACTGTACCCTAACCACTGCGCCACCTCGGAATTTGGGCTACTTTCCACAACATCTAAAGTCCATTCATTTTAACAGGAACAGGACCCATTTCATTGTAACTGGATCTGCAATGTTTCTTTTTTCTTTTTTTGTAAATTTCAATGTCTCCTTTGTACTTTATTCAACATTATTGTTTATTAGACGTGGTACAGATTATCACAATATCCACTTACAAAGCTTCTGAGACATTGCAGCTTTGATCCAAAGTTCTTCTTGATTCTGATTGCAAAAAAGTTGAAGAAGGGACATATATGCATTGGCAAAAAAAAAGAATGGAAATGCATGTATGCATATACAGATACATATTTCATTTATGAAAGTTAAAAACTACTATAGTACATTTTATCAGAATAGAGAACCCTGTGATCTGGGTACTCCTAAATTTGATGTCTAGAAGCAAACTTTTGCTGGGCAAGTTCAAATATTTTCTCAGTATTTTGATGGTTATCTATCTTTAAATGTGGCCTAGACATCTGTTCAGAGGATATCTTCAAACAAAAAGCTGTCCTCTGGCAGTTCTTCAAACCCCAGGATTAGTTTTGAAGAGCAATTTGATAAGTAATGCAGTGACAAACTTCAAAGTTGGCAGATTCTAGAGGAGAAATTCGAAGTCAGATTTTATCATTATCATGTCTGAAGCAGACACTGTTAAACTTCTTAAACTTTATATTGGGGCCACTTTATGGCTTGGCCCCAGCCTCTGTTAAAATGTATTTCTTTAACAGATGAAATTGGGCACTTCTGATTTATATATGTATCTGAGCATAGTTCAACAAAAACATTGAAGGAGTACTGAAATCAACATTTTTTTCTTCTGTCAAAAGGAAAAGAAAATTCAGTTTTTTAGTTGGGTTCTTTTCCAAATGAAAAGCAAAGGATGCCAATATTTTTCAGCATCATGTACCAATTTTTTTTAGCACTGCAATATCTGGCTTGCAAAACTTTGGATGGCAGCAAAGAGGCACCAAATACTGTAAAACTTTGCTGCTATCTAGTGGTCACAGTTTGCAGCTCATGTTCATACATGAATGTGCAAGCTTCAACGTATCAAATCCATAATTCAGAATTTCCTTCAGATTTTAACTTTATTTGGAAACGCACAGCATTTTCTTATGCATACTATGCATGTCTCAGCCTATAACTTTCAATGTACTGAACTAGACCAGCTAAAATATGTGACTGAGCTAGCAATAGCAATAGCACTTAGAATTATGTACTGCTTTACCGTGCGTTACAGTCCTATCTAAGCGGTTTACAGAGTCAGCATATTCTCCTCAATACTTTGGGTCCTCATTTAACCACCTTGGAACGATGGAACGCTGAATCAACCTTGAGCCTGGTGAGATTTGAACTGCCAATTTGCAGTCAGCCGGCAGTCAACAGAAGTAGCCTGCAATACTGTACTCGAACCCCTTGGCTCAATAGTCTATTCCAGCGATGGCGAACCTTTTTTGGCTTGTGTGCCATAAACAGGGAGAGCACAGGGGGGTTGCGCATGAATGTGCTATACCCATAATGCAATGCGTGACCCCCTAGCATGCATGCAAGCATGAGAGGCACTCCCCCCCATTTTTTGCATGCTTTTTTCGCCTTCCCAGGCTCCAGAGGCTTTATAGGACCCTGGGGATGGCAAAAATGGCCTATCCCCCCCCTCCAGAGGCCCTCTGGAGCCTTCAGGAACCTTCAGGAGGCTTCCCTGAAGGCTCTGGAGGACCAAAAACAGCCCTACGAGCAAACCGTAAGTCACTTCTGGTTTATTTGTTGGGTCATTTTTCATCCTCCGGAATCTTCAGGGAAGTCTCCTGAAGGTCCCTGAAGGCTCCGGAGGGCTGAAACTGGCCCTACGAGCAAACTGGAAGTCCATTCCCAATTTCCGGTTTGCCATAGGGCCAGTTTTTTATGCTCCAGAGGCTTCAGGGAAGCTCCTGAAGCCTCCAGAGGGTCTCTGGGTGGGGTGGGGGAGGCTATTTTTGCCCTCCCCAGGATCCTATAAAGCAGGGGTAGTCAACCTTTTTATATCTACCACCACTTTTATATCTCTGTTAGTAGTAAAATTTTCTAACTGCCCACCGGTTCCACCGCACACTGGTTTATAAAGTAGGGAAGTAACTTTACTTTATAAAATTTATAAAGTAGAGTTACAGCAAACCCCTCCCGCCCACCATGAAAGCTGGAATGCCCACTAATAGGCGGTAGGGACCAGGTTGACGACCACTGCTATAAAGCCTCTGGATCCTGGGGAGATGAAAAATGGCTTTAAAAAATGCTGAACTCAGCTGACCAGCGCGCGCATGTGCACTGGCTAGCTGACAGGGCAATCCCTCAATGCCCTGACAAATGGCTCCGCATATCACCTGTGGCACCCATGCCATACGTTCGCCATCCCGGGTCTATTCTGTTGCTGGACTTCAAGATCCAAACCATGTAAAACTGTCATTACAAAAGTATTTCATACAAGTAAAGGGAGCACACATGTAATTTATGCATGTGTGTGTGTATATGTGTGTATATACACACACACACATATACACGTACGTACATATATACATACACACATGTATGTGTGAATGCACACACACACACATACACACAGAGTTAAAATTCTTAGTAAATTTTCTATAAAGAAAGGAAGTCATCAGATTTTATTTATTTTTTGTTAATTTAATTGTGCTATCACTTTATAAGTGCTTGTAGCTGTTTGAGTATTTTATACACTTCAGGATTTCATAATAATGTCATATTTTAAGGGACATTATTACAATAATTTTAAATTTCCAGATTCAACAGGCTATGGAATTGATTTATAATCATGCTAAAGCTATAGGGCTTTTTTTAATTTAGTCCATTTCAACTCATTAGACTTAAATACTTTTTTTCAGTCTACATTCATAAAGTTTTGATAGAAGTTAGAGGCATTCATCAGTTTACTTCATTTAATTCTTTTTTAACCACCTTTTCCTCATTTCATTTCCTGCTGAATGGTTGATAGATCCCCTTTCTTTCTAATTTTTTTAGGTGCTGAAAATTAACATTTAATTAATGATTTAAGGAACATTTTATCCAGCCAAGTCCTGCTGATCTTGAAAGCTAAGCATGATTGGATTTGATTTTTTTTTCTTGGATAGGACAATAGGCTAGACTGAGAAATCAAAAATATCCCTGGGGAGGGCAACAACAAACTAGTTCTGAATTATTGTTATGAAAACAACACAAATGCAGTACCCCAGGGTCAAGCTTGATTCAAGCATATCTTTACTTTGAATGAACCAGTAGCTATAACGGATGATAAATCAGCATCCTCTCATGCTTGAATGTCAAGATAATTACTGTATGGATTAGTTTTTTTTCATTCTGGTTCCTATCTTATAAGCAAGTAAAAATGTTTGTTTATGACATTCACCTTTCCATTAGATCTTCTTGGAAAAAATCTAAAAATCTAGAAATTGGAAGAAATAGAAGTTATATTAATAGCATCCATAGCAACATTGGCTGTTCCTACTCTTTAAAGCAAGATACCAGAGGATCTACTCCTTAAGGAATTATTTGTGTTATGTATAATTAGTACTCCTCCAGGTTTACAATACATGTTGCTTCAGAAAAAAAGTATCCATGTTGCATTTATTAATGAAATTCCATTAAAGTAATAGATTTAATAACAAATAATCCTATGAGGATAATGTCTGTATCCTATCAATCCTGAATAGTTATATGGATGTGACCCTAATTGTGAGTTCTGTTTCCAGCTGATGCACTTACTTTTGTGTTTTGTAGATGTGTGTCTCTAAATAATTCAATAGATAAAGAAAAGGCAATTATTTAGGCCTAATAAGATGATTTGAAACATTGAGACTATGTCTTTGGCCCATGATTTTTATTTTCTAATAAACAATAACTCTAGGGGCTTATGTGGGGCTCAGAATTATTTCTGTTAATGAATAGATTTGTGAGAGGCTTTGTGACAGCTTTAACCTGCTTGTATAATTCGAAAGATCCAAGAATATTTCAGCCAATTATGATAGGTAGAAGTTCCTAGTCTGATTTGAGTAACCACAGAAAATTAAGGAGAAATTGGACCTGATTGGTATTTGGAGACAATAAGCAAATCCCAAAGTTGTAGGCTTGGTAGGAAAGCTGAAAATATTTCCCAGAAGAAGGTAGTGGAAAATTACTTCTTTATCATTTAACAAAAAATATTTAGGCATGGAAATCATAAGAATATAGTCCATAGGACACATTATTCCAAAAGGCTCCAAAGTGCTATCCTTATGGTACTCTAGGTAAAGGTTCAACTCGCACATATGTGCTAGTCAGGGGTGGGTTCAATTTTTTTAACTACCTATTATGTGGGCATGGCCTATTATGTGGGTGTGGCTTGGCAGTCATGGGACTGAGTGGGTGGCGCCAACTTACCAGGAGATGTCATGGATTGGGTAAAATGTGGTGAAGCTCACTTAACAACGTTCTTGCTTAGCAACCAAAATTTTGGGCTCAATTGTAGTCATAAGTCAAAGACTATCTTTGCCTTCCACTGCATGGCAGCTTTGTCCTAGTAAACTATTTCTCCTTTCTGGCAAATTTTCTCTCTGTTAGCGGCAACAAAATAATCCAGACAATGTAAGGTTTCTTGCTGCAGCATGGGGTTGGATTAGATGACCTCTGAGTATCCTTCTAGCCCTAAATTGCAGTGTTTTTTCTTTCTTTCTTTCTTTCTTTCTTTCTTTCTTTCTTTCTTTCTTTCTTTCTTTCTTTCTTTCTTTCTTTCTTTCTTCTTTATTTCTCCTTTCCCTCTCTGGGAAGCAACCCCCCCCTCCCAAATAATATATTACTCCTAGAAAATCTCATTCCACATTCCTGCCAGATAGATAATGAGATAATGAGCCTATAGAAAGTTTGGCTCCATTCACAAGCAGGGAATGATCCAATCTCTTTTAGAAACACAGTCCATATTGCACAAACCCCAAAACTTCAAAAACATAGAATCATATAAGAATCCAGTTTGTTGTTCAGTTGACCCAGAAACAAACTGCTGAATGTCACTTGGAAAACTTCCTTTCGAGCAGCTTTTCAATTTAAAGCAGGACTCCAAAGTTTGCAGCATTAAGACTTGTGGACTTCAACTCCCAGAATTCCACAGTCAAGCATGCTCAGTTCCAATTTAAAGCGACAGCATTTATTTTTCTACTTTGCTGAATCCTGGCTAAAAAGTGAGATTTCTTCTTTCATATTCTTTCTTTTTCTTTCTCCCTTTCCTTCCTTCCTTCCTCTCTCCTCCCCTCTCTCTTTTAGTTTTTAAAACCGATTTCCTTTGGAATGGAATGGAATGGAATGGAATGGAATGGAATGGAAAATTTTATTTATAGGCCGCCCTTTTCCCTGGGGGGACTCAGGGCGGCTTACAACTTATGAGGAAGGGGATACAAACAATGACATATAAAAACAATACATAATTAAAAATAGAAACAACATTCACCATTCGGGAGGGGACAGATTACAATCTTTAACCCCAGGCCTGACGGGATAGCCAGATCTTGATCTTTGCCTGAACTGGCAGGTAAAAAGGGCTTTAAAAAAAAGCTTGATCTTTGCCTGAACTGGCAGGTAAAAAGGGCTTTAAAAAGAAGCTTCTGATGAAGATTTGGGGGCGTGGCCAAGCCACCATTAATACTGGTCCAGTCTGGTATGCCAGATTTTCACTACCTCTTCTGGCGTACCGGACCATTTTTGGAAGGAACCCACCTCTGGTGCTAGTCATTCCCAAGTCTCATCTTCATTTCAAACCTGAAGAGCCAGTGCTGTCTGAAGATGTTGCCATGGTAATGTAGCCAGCATAACTAGTTGCCGAAGGTCCATGGAATGCTGTTACCTTCCCACCAAAGGTAGTTCCTATTTTTCTACTTGCATTTTTACATGTTTTCGAACTGCTAGGTTGCCAGAAGCTGGGATAAGTAATATGAACTCACCCTGTTATGCGACACTAGGGATTTGAACCGCCAAACTGTTGACCTTTCTGATCGACAAACACAGTGTCTTAACTACTGAGCTACCACATCCCTTATGGTACTATACTCCAGTGTAATATAATATATAGTACATATACCAAGCTATGTACAAACATGATTTTTTATGATGAATGCTTCCAAAAAGCTCTTTTAGCCTTTTAGTTAATTGTCTACATGGAAATAATTTAAATGCAATCCTGTATCACTTGGTAGAGCATATTCTAAAGCAAAGGACATGGAAATATCCTGTAGATAGTTAGGGGAAAATGCTTGTGTTTTCTGACATTTTCTTATTGGCCCTAACTGACTCTGACAGAAATGAAGAGGCAGAATTTTACAATGAACATAAAGAAACAGTCTTTGTTTCATCCAATGAAACAAAAAATCCATGACAGGTTAGATTACACTTTTATTAAAATATTTGGAAAGCGACATTTTAAAAAAGAAACACAAAATAATAAAGACTAGCAGAGGTTAAGGTGATATTATGAGAAGAACTTTTACACCGAGTAAATCAAATGATAGTTCTTTATTAAACACCATGTTATCTATAAACAAGAAATATACTGTTTGTTTCTCTCGTAACCATAAAACTATCAGAGTATATTCTGTACAACTTCAAGCTTCAAATCAGAATAATCATTATATACTGCATACAATAACCAGTACTACATTTACTCTTGGCAAATAATACAATATGTTTCTGTTATACAAACTGTATGGTGTATTTGAAAAGAATTTGTTTTTACTTCCTATGCATTGCTTTTTTAGGTGAGGAAAAGAACATGTGTAACTTCTGTGGTTTAGTAGTCAATTTCAAAAGTCTCCTTACTGACACAATCAACTTTTCTTGTTGTTATGCTACCATCCCAAAGGTGAATGACAGGACTTGTTGCAGCAGAACAATCAATAGTTTTCCAAGTTGGAAGGATGAACTCTGCCAAATTGTTAAAATAGACTTATGAGTTCTGATCTGCAAAGATCCAGAAGGCAGCAAAGGGCCCATATACACTTTGCTGCCATCTGGTGATCTGAATTTCCACAATAATTATAATAAACCTTATTTTTATCCTTCTAAATATGCCTTACTTGTCCTCATCAATAATGCTCAGAGTGCTGGGAGTCGGGCAGCATATAAATTTAACAACAACAACAATATCAAGAAACAGATCAACTAATGTGCAATACAGCTGCAGTTCTAACTAAGTACCTGAGATGCAAAATAAACAAAGAAGAAAAAATTCAAACACTTCACCATCAAAACCATCAAAATAGAAGATCAGGCTGGAAAATAAGATCAGCAAGCTTCCCCATTACTTTGGGGAAGTAGAATTATATGTCTATCTGTGATAGTTAATACACATTATGTGGTGAGGGATGGTGTGGAAGAGGATATGTAGGATGAACAGGAGGCAAAAATAAGTAAATGGAATTGAAAGCTGTGACAGGCAAGTAAATACTACTACTGCAAAGTGTGGGAAGTAGGTATAAACTGGAACAACTACCAGTGAAAGCTATGGAAAGCTATATAATGTAGGTTCAATGATATCTACATGATTCAGAAATAAATGAATCTCTTAATGCATTGTTGCTTTTTTAGGAGCAAAGGCAGTTTGTAAGTGCACAACTGCGGAAGAAATTTGCAGGAAGAGAATTTTGTACTGTGATTTCACATACACATTTATTGTTTCCTATCCTAGCAGCCAGCTGGAAGTCAAGTGACAACTCCTAAAGGGCCATGAAACTAATCAGAGTTCTTCTCTAGTGAATGGTACTGAAAACAAAGCTTGGATTGGACTGTTTTCCATTAACTGCAATCCCATTTGTAAACAAAGGAAATGGTCTGTCCTATTGATTTTTTCAGCTACTATATTCTCCCAGGTAGTTAGCAGGCTGTCCACCTTTCTTCTTTTGTAAAGATATTTTAATTTCCTTATAAAAGCTAATGCTCTGGTGGACCATTATTCGTATTATGAAACCAGTTTATTGTTAATACAATAATCACTGGAATTTATCAATTGATTCCAAAAAGTAGTATTTGTATGGAAAGAGAGAGAGAGGGAGAGAGAGGAAGGGAGAGAGAGGAAGGGAGGGAGGAGGGGGGAGAGAATGGTGCCAGTAGTCCTGTCATTGATGACTGACAGCAAATTGCTTTATTAACCTCCATTTTCCTTACACAGTACTTACTATTTACCTGTTGTCTCAGTTCAAAAGTTAATAGAGCAAAAGCTATTCTCTCATTTCTTCCTCTCATTGTTTCTTTTTCCTTTTCTGAGCAAGTTCTAGAGTTCTCTAAAATACATCATAAGCAGTAAGTAATTTCTGGAAACCAAGATCCTAGGGCTTTCTAGTTCCTTTGGGGAAAATGTCTTGGACCCATTTCCTGAAATTGAGGAGAGATCTCCTTAACATCAAGTCCCAGCTGAGCCTCTGCTTTGCTGCAGGGAGTGTAGTCAGGCAGCCTGTGAAACAGAACCACTCATGAGTAATGGCTAATTTGCTGCTTACAGCCATTGTACAAAAATCTCAAGACTGTAACAGGAAGAAGTTAAGACATCATCCGCTCCTGGCAATAGCTTTGTATGATTACTAGGGGGAATCAACTCAGTTTGGAATTGATTCCAGTTCCCATCTGGAATTGGTCTAAATCATTGACTCATTGCTCATTCAGTAGTCTTGGATCATCAAGCATAGGCAAACATGAATAATATATATTAGCAGTACTAGAAAATATAATTATGTGAAGATAGCTGTATTATTAACATCATAGTCTGATATACTGAGAACAGATGAATTTATTTTAATTGTATATTTGCATTTAGTTGCATGTTTATTTTAATACCTGTCATTGTTGTTAAGAATCAAAATGCACCATTGTTTTTCAGTTCAAATGTCATAAAGAGTATCACTTTAAATATTACTGCTGTTTTTTTTTAAAAAAAAATAGCAATACCATACATAGAATTCTTGAAGGTGTTTCATACAAATGTTGGAAAAGCAAGTTATAAGAAAAACACTGTTGTCTGGGATGGCTGAATATTATTAAATGGTAACTGATTTAAATTCTTTGGCCAAGTATAAAAGTGAAACTGCAAAGCTACCTAGAATCATCATGTGCTTCAAAGGGAATGCCTATTACATCTGTTATTTACTCAAATATGCAGTTACACAGCAGATGCTGTGGGATAATTTTAATTCACCTCAATCTTTAAATGCTGAGATAGTTCATGGTGGCTTGAGGTTATGAGGCATACAACAAGAGAGACTCCTGCCATGTAAAACAAGGCCAAGGAAGGAGATGCTGAAAGAATACATTGTGAAGGAAACAACAGACAATGTGTGTAGGCTGTGATTCTATTTATAGTAGTTAAGAATCTGCTAGGTGCATAACATTTTTCTGGTTCAGGCTCCCTACTGTTATTCTTTTAAACTTTACTGCTTCTTTGCTAACACTTTAAAATCTTTTGATCACCTTAATGTATATTTGCAAATGCATATGCAAATACTTGCAGCTGTTTACGTGTATGGACGGACATAGCACTAAACCAATGATTTTCAAACTTGGCAATTTTAAGATGTGTGGACTTCAATTCCCTATGCCGGATGCACATATTCACACATTTTAAAATCCGAAAAGTGCTGCACTAAACAATCTTTTTTCATAAATATACACATAGGTAATTTACAAACTTGATCACAAGAACTCCTTCTTCAAACAGTAGCTTCTCACAGCTCAACAGTAGCTTCTCACAGGTGGAGAAATACTTTAAACAATAAGGAGAGTGTTAATTCAAGTCAAAACAGTTAGACCACATAAGTGAGACTATTTCAGACTGGATCAATTCCAATTTCTAGTTCGGTATGTTTATTGATGAATCAAGCAACAAGAAGTTCAGAAAAGATAAGCTGCCATTTTGGTAATTGAGATTTTGAATTAGCTGTCCAACATTTATCTGAACTTGCATCAGTATGAATAATGTGTCCTAGCAGCTTCTGGTTAACTCCATGGGTTGCAGCTATTGGCTTTTGTAGTCTTTGATATCTGTAAATACTGATCCCTAGAAACAATTCCTGTAAGCACTCCAGCAAAATTACATTTCTTAGGAATCTTATCAACTGGGAATGGTACTGAATGGAAGTTTCAAAACTAGGGAGAAGAGAATTTGGGCAGATTAGAAGAGGATATTAAAAAGGAAATAAGGCAGAAATACATATCCCCAGTGAATGTGTTACTAATATTGTTATTGTGAGGAGATCAGAATGACTCAAATAAAACAGAGGATTATTAAATTTGCCTGGAGAAAAATCAAGTCTATCTCTTTTATTGTGAAATTTAGGATTATTGGCTGCCTAGGCTCATAGAGATAGGCTGCTCCACAAAGATTACTGAACATCCCACAACTGCTACAAAGCAACACTAAAGGAGAATCCCTCTTCATCACTACAGTTTCCATTACTACCTGATCATGGTTTCTTTATCCAATGCTTTATCATTTGCTGAAGATTAATCCAGATCCTCTTAATCCAGAAGATTCAGTTTCCAAAATATTTGAGACCCAATTCCAGCCTATTTCAGTTACATGGAAGGCTTTGAGAAGATTATTGAGCATGAGTGTGGGGAATGTGATAATCTGAATCAGGTGCGAGGAAGGGTTTGCTTTAATTAGTTTGTCCCAATCCAAATCTAGTTTAAAGTTTTTAACCAACTATTTGCGGTGGCAAAAACTGCCCTCTATTGATGCCAATGGAAATGTTATCTTCCAGTATGAATAGCAGGTGCAGGGAAATCAATACAGATATAGCAGAGCCTTAGAAGAAGAGCTTTAGATGCAGATTTCATATGGCTGTGAAAAATGGCATCAAATTGTGAAAGACCTAAAAGGTTCAGAATACTCTTTTTTCTTTTGGCTCAGAATATCTTCACTGAGTAGTTCCTCTGCACTACAAAAATGCCCAATATTTCTTCAGGAGGATCTACAGACCAATTTTCAAGCCAATTCAGTTTTCCCCTGTGTTGAGTCAGGAAATATTTTTGTTCTCTGGTAATGTGAATGGCTTTGCTTTTAATACAGAAAGGCACAAAAACACCTTCTCTTTCATCCTTCCAGACTGTATCATGCATGCCAATAAGTTGGTATTAAATGCTAAGAACACAGAGATGATTATAGTTCTATTGCTGTGATGGGCCAGCTCTTTGATCGTGCTGGCAGGAATTCTGGGATTAACAACCTAAAGTGGGTGTTAAATTAGGAAAGGCTATTACAGGTGATAATCTAGCAGCATATGTTGATGTTTCATTTTCCCCTCCTATGAATACACTATTAATACTTTGGGGGGGGGAATTGTACTCTTTCCTCAAACATTCTCATTCCCAAGAAATCACTAAAGATATATCTGCTTGTGAAATTTCTAACATAAAAGCTGGCACTCAGGAATACTGATTTTATTTAACACCGTGTGAAAAAAAAGTTTATTGAAGTCTGTGCAGATGGTATATGAATGTGTTTTCTCATTCTACAAATGTTTATTGACTAATTCCCTGCTGTTCTCACAGTCAAGTCTCAAGCCGTTGACAATGCTACAAAGATGTTGCTTGTTATTGTTTCCTTAAACAAAAAGAAAGAATTAAAGTGTTTCAGTTAGATTAAACTTCAAAAGGCCTCCTGACAATAGAAATTGGATACATAGCTTACAAGTATATGTCAGAAAGATATTTGCAGAATTGTCACTTGTTTGTATATGCATATGTGTGAAACCTCATTGAACAGCTCTCTTTCTAACATCTGTAGAGAATTTGTTTTAATTAGAATTTATTTCCTAAATGGTAGTCTATGAAGGATCTTGTTCTTAACCTATCTGGCAATGAAAAAAGAACTTTTGGTTGAGAAATGTAACAGTAAAAAATGTCCTGCCACTTAGGTAGATTAAATTTATTTCTTGTTCTTCATCTTTCCCTGCAGATATTTCTCATTGTTTCAAGAGATAACTTTTATTGGTTGGTTTTTATAGTCTCATCTCTGAAAAAGTTAGGGTTTAGCAGGTGTTACATTACTAACACTATTTGTTGACAATAATAATAATATAAGGTGCTGTAATAGTATTAATTAACAAGAACCACAATAATAATTAAACAATACTTTTAGTATATAGATTATAAAATCATATCTTTTTCTCCTATCTATAACTAGATAGGAAGCTAAGAAATGTTGAATTTTTGAATTTTTCACAGGAGGAATGATCACAGCCCTTTTGCTTCTGACTTGTCCCTTAAGTCTTCATACCCTCCTATGTGGTTTTTTTCTACTGAGTCCATAAATCCTAAAATTAGGTGAATTTGCTTTACCAAGTAATAATAACAAAAAAGAAGGAAGATTTTTGACCCAGGGAGTATATAAATCTGTATATTGCAAGAAATGAATTAGGGAAATAATTGTAAGCACTTTTGTGGACATATTAGATTTCCTTTAGTAGCTAAAAAGATAACAACGCATCATAATGTCATGACTGACACAAGTCACAATATTCACATTATCTACTCAATAATATCATGATGCACGTGGTATCACTTGCTCACTTGTCTGTTCCTTCAGATGCACATGGTGAATATAACAGAATAACAGAGTTGGAGGAGATTTGGAGTCTTCTACTCCAACCAAATGGTACCCAATCTGTTCTTAGAAAACCCCAGCAACCAGAACTTCTGAAGACAAGCAATTTCACTGATTAATTGTTCTGTCAGGAAATGTCTCATTTCTAGGTCGGTTCTCTCCTTGATTAGTTTCCATCCATTGCTTCTTGTTCTGCCTTCAGGTGTTTGGAGAATGGGCTGAACGCCTCTTCTTTGTGGCATCCTCTTAGATACTGGAACACTGTTATCATGTTTCTCTCTCTCTCTCCCTCTCCCACCCTTCCTCCCTCCCTCTCCCTTTCTTTCTTTCTTTCTTTCTTTCTTTCTTTCTTTCTTTCTTTCTTTCTTTCTTTCTCTCTCTGTCTCTCTCTCTCTCTCTCTCTCTCTCACACACACACACACACACACACACACAGACAATATATATGTGTGTGTGTGTGTGTGTGTGTGTGTGTGTGTGTGTGTGTATGTATGTATGTATCCACAAGTCTTAAAGTTGCCAAGTTTGGGAACCACTGGCTTATGAAATTGAGATGAGATGAAATTATCAGATGAGATTACAAGAAGCAGATGTTATGTTTGAATGATGTTAATTGGGCGTAGGGTAATTCTGATATATATAAATTTTTAAACAATCGAAGTTCTAAACTAACTTGAAATGTTGGTTTTCCAGGGTCTCCCTTTACCCCCTTCTACTTTCTAGATAGAATAGATGTATAATTTTCCATTGTCAGAACTGAACATGTCTGGAAAACCTGTGTCATGTTATTCAGCTGCAGGTGCATATCAACCTGCAACTGCTGAAAAGAGCCTCCTTTACATATTAGCTGTCATTTTCTTGCTTATGCTCCAAATAAAAAAAAAGTTTAAGATGGAGGGTTAATTTTTTATTCCTTTTTTTCCATGATTTGAATAGAAAATGGTCTCAGACCTATAGCAATTGTAGTATATTAGACTTAAATAGTGTGAATGTTGTTTCTGTCAATATGAATGACTGATTAGCAACCATGCAATTTCAACTGCTGCATTGCCAAAAGCTTAGAAAACCAAAGGGTTTATTCAAATTTCTAAGAAGACCTGTTTGTGACAGTTGTCTTCCTACATAAGCACATAGAACAAGGTATCTCAACCTTTGCAACATTCAGATGTATGGACTATAACTTCCAGGATTTCCCAGCCAGTATGATAAAGAATTCCCCAGCCAGAACATAATGACTAGCCATGCATCCAACTTCCTAATGCCCTGTAGAGCTAAGTTTGCATCGAACATTAGAAAAACTATTTTCCAGCTTCGAAAGAGGTAGGGCTGGCAGATCTAGCATGCAATGATTAGGAAAACCACTAGACGGCAGCCAGAGGATACAAAATTCTAATCCTTTGATGTCATTCTGAGGACATCCGGATTTTTGCAACCCAAATCTGATAACCCTAAAAGGTTCTATTCATAGGGATAGAAAATGCATAATTATTTAAAATTTTATAATTATTTATTTAAATCACCATAATATATTAAAACCTAGGTTAGTTATGATTGTCTAGAATGAAAAATAAATCAGAAAAACCACCTCTGGGACCAATATAACTGTATCCTGGTTAGAGAGGAAGAAATGAATGTATGTTGCCTACCATTTTATTATATGTTTCTATCTTGATGTCTGTATTCCCCTTTCCCGGTTTTATGTGAGCCGCCCTGAGTCCCCTCAGGGAAAAGGGCGGCCTACAAATTCTAATAAAACTCTAAAAACTCTAAACTCTAAAGCTTTTTCCAGCTTGAGGAGGTGCCATTTGGTTCGGATGGAACCTTTGCAGCTTCTTGTACCTTACCTGAGTTTATGGAAAATGTAAAGTTTCACACAGTATATCGTATACAATATTGCAAATTAAATCATCCTAGTTACCAGCCTTACCAGCTCCTAAGATATTAAGTAGACTAACAATGGATGGAAACTAATCAAGGAGAAGACCAATCTAGAAATAATGACAAATTTACAATTTTACAGAACAATTAATCAATGGAATGTAGGTCCTCCATCACTGGAGCTTTTAAAGAAGAGATTGGACAACTATGTGTCTGAATGTTATGTGGTTCCCAGTGGTATAGAGCCTATGCCTCACGGGGGGCATTTTGATTTTTAATGGGAGCAATTTGAACCTTGTTTAAACCAAGTTAATGGCCTTTTAGGTTTCCTCCACGTGAGTAGAATTCACTTTTTCAATAAAGTAAGAATTATATGTTACCGGGGGGGGGGGGGGGGGAGACAGGATTTTAGAGATGCTTAGGTGGGACACGGCCAAAAAAAGTTGGGAACCACTGGTATAGAGTCTCCTGCTTGGGCAGGAGATTGCGCTAGAAGACTTTCAAGACCTCCAAGGTCCCTCCCAACTCTGTCATTCTGTTATTTAAATCAAAAGTTCTAGTCTCACTTTAGTCACACAAAACCAGCTGGGTGACCTTGGACAGTGATTTTCTTTCTCAGTCCTAGGAAGATGGCAAGGACCAGCCACCTCTGAAATTTTGCCAAGAAAAGGGTTTGCCAAGACAGTACTTAATAGTCAAAAACTCAAAGGCACACACAAACACAAAAAAAACCAAAAGCAAAACAAATGTGAGAAAAGAACGGAATGGGAAAGAGAAAGAGAAAAGAAAGGACATAATAATACAAAATGGGCTGGATGTAGTAAGAAGAGCAGTATTTAGACCAATTACAAATAGATTGAAAATCAAAATAGCTCATTAGTTCAAAGGTGTCTGTTTATATCTGGTATCCAGGTATGATAATACAAAGGTTGTTATCCAGATCTTTCAGTGCTCTTGGTTGAAATTTGTGTATTTTCACTGGCCAGCAGCAAAAGGAAGAAACATGAAGACATTGATAACAATAAAACAATGTATGTGTCGAAACTGAAGCATCTTTACAAACCGATTTCCAAACGAAAAAGAAAGCAAAACATTTTAAAATACTAATAAATATTTTATTAATAAAATACAAATTGCACAAGAAATGCAAATATTAAGGCACTCCTAAATTCTACTCAAAATTGCTCCCAGTCAAGACAGTTGTGCTTATTTCCAGACACCGGATATAAACATGCATTCTACAGTAAAATTCCTCTAAATATTTACTTGTAAACAAGGTAAGTGCAATGCAATGTAGCTCTGAGTAAATAGGCATCAGTTTGTATGTAAATGACTTAGATCAACTCATGCTAAAGAGATTCAGTTCTTCAAAAATTTGACTCTCTCTGGATAAGTCCCTGCAATTTTCTTGGCAAGCTTCTGGAAGTGATTTGCCATTGCCCCCAGAGATGGTATTCTATTTTCTCCACTACTGGTTCAGTGGTGGGAGCTTGCTTCGCTCGAACGTGGCATCTCTGTGCATGTGCAGAACCTTCTGTGCATGAGCAGAAGATTCTTGATGACATGAGATTGGGTGGACGGAGCCTCGAGCCACTGCCACTACTGGTTTGGCAGCAAACCACCTCTGACTGCCCCCTTCCTAAGGCTGAGAAGCAGTGACTAGCCCAAGATTACCCATCTGGTTTTGTGCCTAAGGCCTAAAACACACACTCTACTGGTCTCTATCCTGGCGTCATAACCACTACACCAAATGGTTTTCCTTCTTGAAAGATACTAACTCCAAAATGTTGTGCAGTATGCAAAAATACTGTGCAATACTCATAGCCAGGCCTCCCTTCTATACAGAAATATCTTATATAAATCTATATCTACTGCAAAGATTTTCTCACTTCTTTTTTTTAATGTGCAATGTTGCTTTTTATGACAGCAGAATACTTCACAGGTAAGAGAATACTCTTAGGCCCCAGTGTATTGCTTTGCCACCTTTCTACTGAAGAAATGTTTCCTTACATAGTGTCTCATTTTATCTTTCTCTAATGCATCAACTGCCTGCTACATTCCAGTTGGTGGCAGGAAGATTTTAAGGTTGTATATGCCTTATTTGGAATCATTTATTCCATCTTATTAGCAACAGGAACTTAAACCATTCACTTCAGTGACAACAGCTTGAATCAGAGATGTGCAGCTATTTATTGGCTCCTGCAGAGTCTTCCTAGCTGGCAATCAAATAACTGTGAACATGAAAGGTTTTTCTTCTCCATTACTTCAACAGCTTTCAATCGATGAATATAAAGGTGTTTTGCTTGTAATCGATGAATATAAAGGTATTTTGCTTGTTTTATTTCATTTTCTGGAGAATCAGAAATCTGTCATAAAATTAATAACCTTGCACAATAAGGAAATAGTTCTACAATCTCCAATCAGTTAGTAATATGATAATGTGAATGCTTTTTCTTCATAAATATTATGAACAATTCTGGGATGTCAGGATGAATGAATGAATGATTATCCTTGTTTGCAATTGTTTTTTGATATAGTTACATGACTAACTCCTCCATTGTCCTTTCCCCCAATCTTACCACCATAAAATATTGATTCTGTACTGATGAATAGTAAATAATTGTTTTGGGAAACTTTTGAAGTCTTATTTGGAGTATTTGGACAAATGCGGGTCCCACGAATTCTAAGAGAATAGGATACTTAATTCCTTCTTCATTCATATCCTCTGTTTTAGACAAACTTTCTAAAATATGTCCTTTATTTTATTCTAGAAACCAGGAAGTTAATCTTCATAAAATAATCCATACCTGTTTTTTATGGTAAACTATGAGCCAAATTTTTATTTGGCCAAGATTCTCCCTTTTTTTTATTTCATTGATCCAACTGGCAAGATATCTGTTTCCTTGTCATACAAGGGTTTAGTTCCTGTATACAAAGGTTACATCTGTACACATCGTAAATCGGTTTGAACTCAATTAAGTTGCTTCTGAACTGAAAAGAATAGGTCTACATGATCAAATTAGTAAATCCTGCTAATCAATATTTTCAATTACAAACATGGGCAGGCAGAAATTGAAATAAAATCAGTTTCCCATAACATTATTTATTGTTAGTATTAGTCTTGTAAATACGTATTCATTAGAGCATTAAAATATAGGCAGACTCTGTGAAACTATAGATAAGAATGGGATTAGTCATATCTTCCAGCAGCAGAGACTGCTTTACCTCCCTGCACTGCTACTGAAGAACATATGTCCTGATCTTTATGAAATGGTGTTCAATCAATTAGAAGCTGTTAAAACTGAATTAACTTAGGTAAATAAAACAGGAAATACCATACAAAGTCCATTTAGAGAAACAAAGTATAAAATATGCAAGGGGGTTCAAGTCAATTAAAAGCGGCAGTTTTATTTTCAGATCTGGAAAACCAGGTTTTCTAAGTCTTACCTTATCCTTGAAGATTCTTGCCAAATCCTGGAAAGTATCTTGGTGAAACAATCTTTGTTTGTTCTATGTTGTAACTTGAATATTTATGTTGTATCTGGAGTGTATTTTGAAACAATCACGTCGAAAATAATACCCTACGCAAAGAACTACCTAGGAGAAAGCAACATTCCTACCAACACTGGCATGGCAAACTACAAGGAACAATGCCTCCTCCCGGCCAATTATCAGCACTGATGATATTACCTAGTTGGGTAATGAAATGGTTGCAAGCAAACAACCAGACTCCACTATTGGAATGTATTTATATTTCATATATATTGACATATTAAAAAATATCAACATTATATCATAAATCAAAACTATGCACCTCACTATATACTATAGAGAGAAATCTGGCAATCGGGGAACAGTCTTCTATATGAAGCAGCATCTGCGTGGAGCTTTCCAATACGATCCAAAATTTTAAAAAATAAATAAATGAGGGACAGCAGGGGATTTCAAAGCTTCCATCAATATTTAACATGTAGACATCATACCAAGCAGGCATAACTATCAGATGCTCACTGTCTTTATTCTTCTTCAGTGAAGTGTGTTTGATTTTTTAATTATATGTTATATGCCAACAATGTTATTTAAATACTTAGATGGTCATCTATTTATGCAGCTGTTATGCAAATTTGTTTTGTCTTTTGTTCTCTTTTGGAAATAAGTATCCTGGGTTTTGAGGGGTGATGAGAGGTGGGGAACAAAACAAACTTACGTTTCTTTTCCCAGTTTCCAGGGACAGGAGCATGAAGAAATAGGAAGAAGTGAATGTTGTCTGTTCTAAAGATTAAGAAGGACTAAAGCAAGAGCTGCTTCCAAAACAAACTGAAAAAAATGTTTTACTAGGTTGATGAGTGAACCAAGTGACATTTCTGAATCTGACAATCAATTATTCTTCTTTAGCACAAGGCCAAAATTGGGTGATACTTACTTCTCCAATTATTGAAAAGACTTAACATTTTTTTTCATTGTGTCTACTTATTTTAGAACTCCAAATCACATATCTTGTGATTGGAGTTCTCAAGAAAGTGAATGAAACACCTTTATTAGGGGAAATACCTACACATTGTGTGTGTGTGTGTGTGTGTGTGTGTGTGTGTGTGTGTGTGTGTATTCAATTGCATATATATTAAATTAATATATACAAAAGACATCATAGTAATGAAAATGACTTGCAATAAGCAAAAATCTACATGTAAAATAATGACAAGTGAAGAGGAGTTTGACTGCTTTGTTCATCTGCAGAGACAGTTTAAGAAGAAAGGTATAAGTAGTTGAGGATTGTTTAATGTAAATAAAACCTCTCCTGAATTAGTGTTACTGGAAAGGATATATATATAACAGTGGATTGTCCCTTGTGAGTTAATGAATGACAACTTGCTGGTTAGTAAGCAAAAGTCAGTACAGAGCCTTTAGGAGGAATAGAAAGCAGACCATCCTCACAGGATAAATGAACAAGGAGTGTTAGTAGAAATTTTGCAGCCTATTTTAAGGAGAAAGCCTTTACCAGAGAGCCTAAGGGATAATAAAAGGGAATAAAAAATCCCAAAGGTGCTTTTTCAAGAGGCAATTGGACTTTCTTGTTTTTCTTCAAAGACAATTTGCTTTTCATCCAAGAAGCTTCTTCAGCTCTGACTGGATGGTGGGAAATGGAAGGATTTATATTACTTGCAGACAGCTGGACATTTGATTCTTTTAAAGAGTTGTTGAGGCTACTTGGAGGTTCATCTGTGTCCTCATGGTCACCTGAGAAGTGCCAATGGGTGTGAAGCCTTCTTGGAACTGCTGAAAGGATTGTGTTGTAGACTGGAGATAGATGATGTCATATGCCTCCCCCTCTGCAAATCTGTATATTGTATAAACAAAACAACCACTACATAAACACATGGCACAACATAGAAGAACAATCCATCAGGACAAGATTCAGTAGTCCATCTGCATTTAAAAGACAAAGGCCACTCTTTTGAAGACAGCAAAATTTACATTTTGGACAGAGAGGACCACTGGTTTGAACAAGGGGGTCAAAGATGTATGTCAAAACTGAGCAGCCCTTTTGGAACTTGTGGGTGGGATACATGGATAAGGCAGGATTAGAACTCATAGTTTCCTGGTTTCTAGTTTGGGGCCCCAACAACTGGACCAAACTGGCTTTTTCTGGTCATCTTTAAGAAATAGAAATGAAGACAAGTGCCTCTGCACATCTATAGTGCTTGGACCATATTTTTATTTCTGCCTTTACAGCATTTCCTAGCTTGTTATGCAGCTTGAAGAAAGAGCCAAAATACTGGAGTAGCGAAGGCCGACATTTCACTCATGTGAGAAGTTTATCAGATCAAGCAGCAATGCTACAGTGAGAGCTGGCAGAGGAAAAATCTCTCCATAGGAAATCCTCGTTAATGCTTTTGCCTCTTTACCAAGCAGAAGAACAAGACAATACTCTTTTTAGAAGAGTATTGAAAATCTGAAGAAAATCTGAAGAAAACCTTGCTGGTTACAATAGCCACAGCTGAGACACTTATAAATCTTGTGTCCCCAAATATCAAGTCTCTTAGTCTCTCCTCAGTGAACCATGGACTGTGTGAAAATGAGACACTTATAAACCTTGTGTCCCCAAATATCAAGTCTCTTAGTCTCTCCTCAGTGAACCATGGACTGTGTGAAAATGGCTCTACTCCATAGGAAATAGAATCAAACAAAGGAGTAAATAGATGTGAGTGGATGAGAGGGTTACCAGAAACAAGAGACATAGAAGATTTTTGTGCACTATTGGAATTTCGGAACAGCTGTAATCTCTTGTTGAAGAAACTCTCTAAAGATTCAAGAAAGAAAAGAGAGCTTTACCTGGAAGATGTGGATTCAACATTGCCATTTTGTGAACCAAGGTAGCAGACATTCTCTGTTACAGCCCTCATCCTCTGGAAAAGCTTCCCTCCAGAGGTAAGGCTGACATCCTGTCTCGTGGAATTCTGGAAAGCTTTGAAAATCTGGCCTTGGCTCCGGGTCTGGGATTGATGTTTATTATTAATTCAATGATTTCTGTTTTATTTATTTTTACCTTGCTGTGTATTTAATTATTTTCATCAGGGCTATATGTTTGATTCAATATTTAATGTTTCTCCAGTTTTGTATACTGCCCATAGTCTGCTGGAATAGGGTGGCCAAAAATAAATAAATAAATAAATAAATAAATAAATAAATAAATAAATAAATAAATAAATAAATAAATAAATAGGTAGGTAGGTAGGTAGGTAGGTAGGTAGGTAGGTAGGTAGGTAGGTAGATAGATAGATAGATAGATAGATAGATAGATAGATAGATAGATAGATAGATAGATAATAAAGCTAAACCAAAGCTGTATTTTACTCAGAAACAAATTGGTAACCAGCTCAGTGTTTTAAGAACAAGTGTAATACGGTTCCTTTATATTCCTCCAAAGACCAAGCTAGCAAGTGAAGTTTCTAAACAAAGGTAACCTCATACCGACTGTGTTACTATAGTCAAGAGGTAACCAATGTCCAGATGTGATAGCAGTTTAGTTAAGGTTATTGTTTTGTAGAGAATAACACATCAGTTTAATCCATCAATTTAAGTTGATTGCTTCAGTTTGGGAAACCAGAGGGATATTTAGGCTTAGAAGCAACTCCATTCCCACCCCGTTTTTTCTATTCCTTCTCTGGTGATCACATCTAGAATAGAAAGGTCTATTGTCTTTCTGAGGTTATAAGAGCCATGGTGGTACAGTGGTTAGAGTGCAGTTACACTACAGGCTACTTCTGCTGGCTGCCGGCTGACTGCAGTTTGGAAGTTCAAATCTCATCAGGCTAAAGGTTGACTCAGCCTTCCATCCTTCTGAGGGGATTAAAATTAGGATTGTTGGGAGCAAGAGGGTGACTCTGTAAACCGCTTAGAGAGGGCTGTAAAAGCACAGTGAAGTGGTATATAAGTCTAAGTGCTATTGCTATTGTTATGGTTCCTCATAATGATTCCTTCTGCCTTCTCTTCTCTCTCATCACACCCAGAAGCAATTACACATTCAAATGACTGTTCAACATTATAACATTGCCTGAAAATGTTATAAAAATATAGAACTGTGAGTTATCAGTGTACTATAGCATTTATCTTCAAATAGTTTACAATGTCCAGTGATTTTATGTAGATGTTGGGAAAAACTTGGACCCAAAATGGGGTCTTAAACAACATTATAAAATACTTTACATTTTGAAGAGCTGTCATCATGTGGTTCCATCTGAAATATACCTGAAAAAAGAGGAACAGGGGCGTTTCAAGACTATGTTTCTTATTTTCAAATCTCAGGTCATTGAGAAAGATATTATGGCTGAGAGTACTAAAAGAAGTAAAAAAAGAATCAGCAGAATAACAGTGCCTTTGTTGATCCCCAAACAAAGATCATCCATCAAGCTGACAAGGCAATCTCAGTCCCATATCCCACCCTGAACTCAAGTTTGGAAGAAGATAATAATCTTCCTTCAGTCTGCCTGCAGTTGAAAAGTGACCTTACTCTCAATCACCCTATCTAACCATGGGAGATTAGAGTCTTCAATTGCCTTTCTGTAAGATCCAGAAAGTTTTTTAGGAAAGTGTATAATAACACTTTCTTGTGGTACAAAAGAAAGAGTTTCTATTTAAATAAGTCTTTATTTCCTTCAGTAATAATGGAAAGGATTTTACATGACACATGTTAAAGACTTGCTTTCTCTCTTTCTAAAGTACAGGGCATGAAATAATGGGTTTAAATTACTGGAAGGCAAAATCCAACTGACTTCTAGGGAAAAAAGACATAAAGTATAAATAAATAATAAAGGAGTCAGGACTAACTCTTTCCAATTGACCAATTTTATTTTAATCATACACTTTGTGAAATGTGGCTCACTCCATCAGATCTGTATCTGTAGAGTATCTTGATTAATGCAGGCTTTAAAATGGGTTGAGGAGTGGAAGAAAAAGAAAACGGCTTCATTATGCAGATGCAGGTTACATATGACAAAGATTGAAGTACCTTATCAATTAACAATTGTAATGTATAAAAAACCTGTTGTATTTGTTGAGAGCTTTTGAGATTAGCCTGAAAGTTTTTGATGTATGTGAATTCAGTAATCTTTCACTTAATGGTGCTTTTATCTTTTTACAAAATGGTCACTTGGAGAACTGCAAAAGAGTGAAGTAGAAGGCTGAAATGCTTTGATTTCATTTTCTTCTTGTTTTGAGTCCTAATGTAAGGTGACCAGACGTCCCACTTTTGGCAGGACAGTCACGTTTTTTCAAAACTTGTCTCGTGTCCCGCGGCGTGTTCAAAAAGTCCCAATTTTCCAAAAGAAAGAAAAGATGCTGAATCATCAATTTTAAAAAGGATGCCGTTAAAAAAAAGTTTTTATTTCTCTGAAGTGTCGTTCCCGATGTGGCCTTTAGAGGGCAGTGGTTTCCCTCTCTCCACTCGGCTCGCTCGCAGCGCCCGACAAGGGGTGAGACTCCCTCCCCTCCAGCGCATGGGTGCACCGACGTGCGATGTTTTTGCAACAGCCATCCGGTGGCCTCGGGTGGGGGCGGGGTTTCTGACGGCGGCAGCACGGCGAGAAGGAGGCTCGGTCCTGGGCCAAGCAGCTCAGCCATCAGAAGGTTTTTTTTTGGCCCGCTTCGCTCGGGTGCCAGTCTCCCTGCAGCCATGCCGTGCAAGCCATGTCAGCAATCTGGTCTGGGTGAGCCGAGGGGAGGCAGGCGGGGATCCGGTTGGGAGAGGCTGGTGATGGGAGTGACTTTTGAAAGGGTTGGGGGGCATTGGGGAAAGGCAATCGGGGGAAGGCTGCTTTGCAAATGCCAGCGAAGTCCTGTCTAAACTTCTTGGTTCACCCTCCCCAGTCCGGAGCAGACTGTTCTCGGGAAAGCCTGGTTCTTCCTTCCTCCCTCCCTACATTCTCTTCCCTTCCTCCCTTTCCATCCTGTAAACTGCTCAGAGAGGGCTGTAAAAGCACCATTTAGAGCCTTCTTTTTTTTATAGCTCAGGTGCTCCAAGTGCCCCCTCTCCCCATCAATGGTGTCCCGCTTTACCTATCCTAAAATCTGGTCACTTTATGACCTAATGTCAAACTGGTGCCCATTAAGTCATTTGTACTATGGATTGTTCCATTTATCTTATGTAGAATCCAGAGAGGCATTGCTGGCAGATGATAACATATATCACTATAAAATTGGAACATTGCTGTAATTGGACCAACTAAATCCATTCAACTCAATTTTGGCTCAGCCTTTTTAGAGAAAAACAGTAGCTAAAGGGGATAGGTGGATCTAGGATTTTTGATGCTTAATAGAAATGATACTTTGATATAATTGTTCAAAGTCTTCAACAATTGCTTCTTCTTTTTTAAGCCAGAAAAGTCATCAAGATTTGCAGAGAACATTAGAAAAATATTGTATTCTATGCTGAGAGGCACTCATTGTATTTTCCTTCTTTTGGGGAGCCTATGACTTATTCTAGTAGATAATGAATTAGGTGCTCTCTGTCTTTCACACCATACAGACATATAAGGCAAGATGGGGAAAAAATCCGGAGACACATGAAATTCTTGCTCTGTCACTCAATAATGTGTTGTCCCAAGTTGCAATTCAATGCAGGAATGGCTATTACAATTCCATACTAAGGAAATTGAGAGTTGCCAGGTTATGTAAAGATGCTTTTCTTGCTGGTTGTACTGCTACTTGGGAGGTAACTATGGTGCTATGGTAACAAATACTGTGCATTCTTTTGGGGGAGGGAGAAAAAAGAATTTTAGACCCGCTTCTCCACATTTTAATTCCAGAGAATCACCAAATTACCATTTGCTCTGTCTCTACTTGTAAATTTAAGCAGACAGATCTAAGATAAATAGAATGAATGGTCCAGGTGGCCTACAACACAAATTTGGAGCCCAAACAGTCATCTCATTTAAAGTTTAACACAATGCTGTATAAAGAAGCTAGGTAAGACTATTCATCAACTATTCCCCATTCAGTTTAGGGATAGAAAGGAAAGCTATTTCCACTCCATACCAATTTTGCAGATGTTCAATCCAAATGCTACACCTGCAAATTATAGAAAATAGCAACATTTATTTTCATAAGGCAATTTTCCATAACAAGCATTTGAGATGCAATTATTCTAAACAACACATTTTTGTACGCATTTTCCCCCCCTGCGGAATATGTTTTGAATGAGGAGTTTAAAAACTTTGCATCCAAAAGATGAGTGTATTCCAGGCTATTCAGAAATGTTTCTATATAATTCAGGCATAATGTATCAGAAGCAGAAAACAGACTGGTTGCAAAAAGATGATTAATGGCGTACTGAAACGGCTTCTTGTTTCAAAGGGTATCAAGTAGCTGTTCTTGCTGAATCATTCAGAAAAAGGCTTTCAGACATAATCAAATCAGCTGATTATCTACTCCTTGTGTCTGTATTCATTAATATCAACTGATGCATACAGGGGAAAAAATGACTTAAGATCCCGAAGAATTGTAAGCCGTTCTAACAGTTACTATGGAGGAAATCAGTCACAGGCAATAGCAAAGGGCCTGTCATTTCTACAGCACTTTTAGCAAAGCAGATGAAAAATAATCATTCAACAATCACTGACATCAGGTATCACTGCTAAGCGCACATGACTTTCTCATAAAATTTGAAATGCCAGTAACATATTTGCTTTCTGTTGTTCTAAGGAGGTGACAGGAGGGCGCACAGAAACTTGACAGTTTGGTTGGCAATTTTCTAAATTGGCAGTGGAGTCTATCTGAAATTGAGTTTTTAACTTCCAGGAGATTGAAGCTGCTAATACGTTGACTGATAGTAATTTAAGGCAGAATGTTCACTGCTGTTCCTGTGAAACAGAAAGAAACATGGCCCAAGTTGAATAAATATAGGTAGCTTCTTTCCCCCCCTTTTTTTGCTGGATCAAAGCCTTTCAACTTTTTCAAAAACGGTGGAGATAATCAGCGCCCATATTTAATGGTAGCGAATCTTGAAACTTTCTAGATGATGCACAAAAACAAAAATTACTTTCAGGAGAAAGATTATGCTTTAATTGGATTTAACTACATCAAGCAGAACAAATGCATAGTTTTTAAATGTATATTTTAAACAGCACTGTTATTCTTGCACTGAGCCATATTTAAATGCAAAGAACAGGGCCTACAGAAAATGGTAATAGAAGTCAAGATGGAATGTGCAGCAGCTCCATTTTATTGTGTGCAATCAAATTAGAAGAGGGGACATGGTGAGAGGGGGACAGGGACAGAGGGAGGGAGCCTGAAAGAGAGAGAGAGATACTCACTAAATATGCTGCTCTTTCTTTCATGAATCTCTATTTTATCCTAAATCTGTACCTTTTTATCCTCCTTTACCTGTCCGTAGATTTTGTTGGCAATGCAGGATGGTCTACGCCCTGTAGATGGAAGCACCTAGCCATTCTTACTTGAAAAAAAGTGAAATGGAAAATCCCAGAAGACATAAAGGAGCAAGTCAAGAAAATTATAAGGGGATGTCTATGTTACTCACCAGTAATTTTAATTAAAAAAAATATCTTTGTTTACTTGCTATCTCTTTAACTAATCTGTCTTCAGCTCTTTCAGATACCTCTGAAGGAAGACATGAATGCCATCTTCGAAAAGCAAATTAAAAAAGCAGAAAAATTGTGATGGATGGCAAATTCTGCTAAGCTTGAACCTTATCTCTTTATGGTTCAAAATATGAGAAAGGGATAACAGCATCAGCTCTCCTTGACCTCAGACCAACCATTAGGGAAGATTAAGTAAATGAAGTGGAAGTAGCAGGGAAAAGTTTCCACATAGTGGAATTCTTTATTTTAAATCCAACTAAAACTGACTACAGGAAAACATATCACTTGGTTCTGAAAGCAGCAGATTTCATTAGACTCCGTGCAGTAATAAGTAGGTTTCCATGGCAGAAAAAACTAATGGGAAAATAAATTCAAGATGAGGGAAGTTACTGAAGAAGAAGGTATTTATTGAAGTTATGAGAATATATAAGAGGAGTGGATCACAAGGCAAATGCTCAGTCAGGTTCTGTAGCACTATTGCCAAGAAAGCAAAGGCTCAGAATGAGCTGAGATTTGTGGAGGAGGCTAAGAATAACAAGAAGGGCTTCCTTAGATGATGATGCTAAATTAAATTTATATGCTGTCTGGCTCCCAGTGAGTCTGGATGGTTGTCCAGGATAAAAGTAAAATAGAATACCAATAAACCGGCTACTTGGATGATAAAATTGTATCAATTTACAGACAGAAGGCAGAACAACTCAGTTTCTATTTTATTTCAATCCTCTCTAGAAAAAGCATTGTGTCCCATCCAGGAAACCAATCCAGGACATAAGCTTAAGAGTAACAGAAATATATACAGGAAATACTTATTTATTTTGAACTAGTTGATGACACGACATTGCCTGGGTATTTATTTATAGGGAGGAAATTTCCGGACCAAACATAATTTCTAATGTTGGATTTTCCTCTTTACCAGAGGGAGCCCCTTGTAGAATACTGTGAAGCCGTTACCATGGCAACTTCATTGCATTGCACAGTAGAAGTCATTTTACAGCAGTACAGTAGAAACCATTTTAAGGCACAAGAGGCTGTATCTTAACAGAACACACACCAAGGGGTGGTTATGGATGTCTTACCCCCTGCAGTGTTTGTTTTCAGAGAGTAAGTAATCTGTTTACCAGGTTTGGTTGAAATTGCTTGAGGCATTCCAAAGTTATGCTGGAACATATAGACACGCAGCTATCTATATATATACAGTATATAGATGAATTCAAAACTTGGGGACTAGATGAATTGCATTCTAGGGCACTGAAGGAATGGTGGAAAAACTAACAGGTCCTTAGATTATGGGCTCTACCTTTACTTAGCTACCCAGACTTGTGCAGCAGAGAAGCTACAAAGACCAAATAATGGGCA
Organism: Thamnophis elegans; assembly: GCF_009769535.1. Lineage (NCBI taxonomy): Eukaryota > Metazoa > Chordata > Lepidosauria > Squamata > Natricidae > Thamnophis > Thamnophis elegans. The sequence continues at coordinate 94,430,257 of NC_045543.1, forward strand.
CAACTATGCAACTAAAGTCCCACCTCTTCATATGCACCTATAGAATTGATTCATGTATAAAACTATAGAGTTTCCATCACATATCACAACTACCATCTTACCTTTTGACACTCCACGGACATGCTCTGATGCACTTTAACTCTAATCAGTTTAGTTCTCCATGCATTCATTATATATTTTAAAACACATTCAATTCATTATGAAGAAAATGTATTCTTCCAATGAGCATAAAAAGAGACAAGTAACATGGCAAGGGGCTAAGAAGACAATGTTCTACAAAGAAAGTTACTACCTTTGGAGCTTTTCACCTTAGTACAAGAGATGAGTAAAATAGAAACGATCGCAAGTAAATGGATCAAAAGTGGTATTCAGCAGGTTCTGACCAGTTCTGGAGAACCAGTAGCAGAAATTTTGAGTAGTTTGGAGAACTGGTAAATACCACCTCTGACTGGGCCCACCCCCATCTATTCTCTGCCTCCAGAGTCCCAGCCAATTGGGAGAAAATGAGGATTTTGCACTAACCTTCCCCTGAAGTGGGGTGGGAATGAGATTTTACAGTATCCTTCCCCTGCCATGCCCAAGTCATGTCTATCAAGCCATGCCTACCAAGCTACACCCACCAAGCCATGCCATGCCCACTAAACCACGCCCACAGAACCAGTAGTAAAAAAATCCAACCACTGAAATGGATGGAGATAAATTTATTTCATAATATTAGAGCAAATAGGGTTCTTTTGGTTGAAATAACAGCTCTAAAATAAGGATCATATTTTATGTGGTTTGTGGCATAAGAGAGGAGAAAAACTTCTCCTTATACAATGGTTTCAATTCCTCTCATGTACACACTTTTTAGGTTTTAATGCCTAACATACTAGTTTCCTTCACCCAATTATTATAAATTATAGTTTGGTCTTTAGATTTGTCAGATACTGCTTGCCTTTAATCTATTCACACTATATATTGGTAACAGATTGGAAAGTTAGATTCAAAGAGAAACCCCATTACAAACTGTCTTGAGATTGAAAGGAATGAGGAACAAATCCTGTTGTCATGAAGTTCACCAACGTCAATAACATAGACTTGAGACCTGATTGCCTTTATTAAAGGATTAGGTCTGACTTCATCCATATGGCTCTGATTGACTTTTGTAAATCAAGCCTACAAGGATGTTCCAGGATTACAGAAATATTATGTATATAATATGTCCATGGAGATTATCAGTCATCCAGTTCAGGTTGTCCCAAATGTGTTTTTTCAAGAAGCAACTAGACTTTCTGTTTTGTTTTGTTTTTAAAGATCTTTCACTTCTCATCCAAGAACTTAAAGAAGTTTCTTGAATGAGCTGAAGAAGCTTTTTGGATGATAAGTAAGCATCTTCAAAGAAACAACAGAAAGTCCAGTTGCCTCTTGAAAAAGCACCTTTGGGATATGTATATAAGAGTGTAAGTGATTAGGTTGTTAGGGAATCAGGATAGAAAATATTTTTTGTAACATAATACACGAGTGAGTATATTTCATATTCATTGGCAATGAATCAGCTGGAAGCTCACGCCTCTTGGATGCAAATCTGATAATAAAAGCTATTCTTGCAAACATCCATTAACATTTATAAAACCATAAGTCTTATTCAGGAGTCCTGTCCAAATGAGGTTATTGAACGTGAAAGAGAGAGTGAAGCCACACACAATGGCTTTTGCTTTGAATCTATGACCAAAGCCAATTTTCTTCTTCCAATGTTACAACCTCAGGGGAATATTTGAGGAATAATCTGGCTGATCATCCACATGGCCTGTTCCAATCAGTCCATCTTTATCTCTTCTTGGATGAATTTTTACTAATTCTAAATATTCAAATTATAGTAGGATAGTCAGCTTTATAATAACTTTCCTGTGCTACTTATTTATGTTTTGCTGAATCAGTCAGCTGATTTGAGCAGCCCATAAACCTTACAATTGCATTTTCTTGTTTTATTATTTTTCTGTTTTTAATTGTCTTCATCTGAGAGAAACATTACTTTCCCCCTCAATTATTTCCCTTCAAAATAATACAAATGTTTCAGGCTTTCTCAAATTATGTTAACATAGACTAATTGGGGAGGATGGGGGTTGGCTAGGCATTTTGTATATATTGACTACGCATCTAGAAAAGTTAATGGATGAGAATGATAATAAATAAAAAGCAAGGGCTTTTTATCTTAAATTCTGTACCAGAAATTGGCAATGATGGCCTTCCTGATAATACTCAGTTGCAATTATCATAAAATCTAACTAGCAAAGCCAAGGTTGACAGTGCAGGGAGTTGAAATCTATCAAGGACTGTGGTTTCTATTTCTAGGAAAACGTCTTATCATCCCCATAATCCTAAACAAATCTGTGAAGATTAATGTCCATTCCAGAAGAGTTAGGACATATCCTCATTTCCACTTCACTGCAGCATAAATATGGCCTTATAATCATTTGTATAGGATGTATACTTATGACATCTTATTGCTCTTATCCTCAACCCAAGAGCAGAGGGCATTTAAAATTGTTTCTAACTCTTCCAGTTTTGCTGAGGGAATAATCTAGCATCCATCACTGATTATGTATTTGATGGTATAGTCAGACACTGCCCAGCTCCTATTGGTCACTTTAGGATGCTGTAGACATGTCCCTCCTTTCTAATTGTGGTCATTCCATTGACATTCATTTTGGCTTTGGATTTCAGGAGACATTGGATACTGGCTTCTGCAGAAGCATCTGCTTGAGCAGTCCCTGACCAGAACTTTCCAAAGTACTTGCCAAATTTTATGTAAACTCTTTATTTACCCAGCTTGTCAGGGTTTTTTTTGACTGCTAGGCCTGTTCTTTCAGCACAGCTCTAGATAGACTTATATTTTCCAGAAACATGATTTAAATTCAGGAAAGTAAGCTGGTTCAGCTAGATGCATGTTACTAGTTCTGTCATCAATAAGTGCATTATGTATTTTTTTGTTATTGGTGCAAGCAAGCAGTTTCATTTGACTTTTTTATTATGTCACTATTTGCAGGGATGGCTGCATCATTTTGTCCATTATATATGCTATACAAAGTATTGTCCCATGCTAGCACTGCTATTCTTTTGTACTCAATGGAGGCTCTTGTTTATTATCCGTTGTTCCTTCCTGCTTTATCCTATGATCTATTAGCTGGGCTATTTTGGGGTATGGGCTTAACTGCTCACAGGTTGCAAGTATAGAGTAGTTCTGCAATCCAACTCCTAAGTCAGGCAACTTTATCCCACTACTCATAACATCTGGCTATACCTGTCTGTTCCACCAGGTACCAAAGAGCAAAACTGATACTTGTTTTTCCTACAAGAAGGTAATATTCGTAGACTGGGAGAAAATGCCAGAAGAAACCCTTCATTACTTTTCTAAACTTATTCTGCATTAAAACCATAAGGTCAGTCCTATTATGACCTCATTACTGAAATAGATAGAAGCTCTGCCATTAAAACAACATCTTTTATGCAAGTTTACTTTTTTCAAATTCAAGGATCAGTGGATGGCATTAATAGCCTGGATGTGCACCCTGAATGAATCCAAAGGGAAGAATGGCATGGCTTCAACCTAACCAGTGTTCTGGTGGATTTTTTTTAAAAAAAATGTTTTTATTTTATATCTAAATGGTACAGAAATTAGTACATTGGTATAGAGTGTACTGACTGGTTTTTCCAGACGTTCTAGAGATGAGTAATTTTTTGTGGCAATTGTTTAATAAAGCAGAAGCATTTGCTAACAGATGTTTAAAATTAAACACAATGTGAGTCATTAAAGAGTCAATTTTGTTTTCCTTCTCTATGGAATGTGGATAAAAATAAGACAGCCAGCAATAAAGTCATCCAGTGAGCATTCCTGAGCTTAAATTAGACAAGCCCTTTTTTTAGGTTAAACTTTATGACTCATTAAATATTATGGGTAGAGTGGTCATCTGTGTGGGTTTTATTTTTTTCTTTAATTTTTTTTGAATCCATTAGACATGGGCTGGCACACTTTATTGAGTACAAAGGGGTATTCCCTTCAAACTGAGACATTTATTTTCACAGGTTTATGTTGTTCTATAAAAATTTATTTTGAAATCTGTGATTAGAAATAATGCCAAGATCTGCTGGCAGCTTCTTCCTGCTTCATAGCATATGATTACATAGCGAAAATTATTCTGGCAGGTTTTTTTTTTTTTTGAGAGAGAGTTTTGCCTTGATTCAATTTATGTGCTTCACAAGAATGCCCTGTGTAGTGCAATTGTGTGCATACCAACTCAGAAACAAGCTTCACTGAGTTCAATAAGAATTCTCAGGTAATTTTTTATTGGATTGTGGCCTTGATGGATCAGCATACTGTTTTTTTGTCTCTAATAGATTCTTGCTTGCAAGGATCAAATAGCAAAGGTCATGCTCTTACATATCTATATAGGAAGAGGACACAGGAAGCTTCTGTGCACATGCTCATAATGAAAGTAAGATTTCATCACTTTTTCTGCCCTATAAGGCAGGGATTCTAAGGAAATCACTGGTACTTTGGAAATTTTCAGCTGAGAACAATATATGTTTCAGATCCAGCTACCATTCAGCAGAGTTCCTAGCCCAGGGGTCGGCAACCTTAAACATTCAAAGAACCACAAAGGTCCTAAACAGAAGCTCCCCCATTCAATTCTAGAGCCAACCAGAAGTCCAGTTTCCCCATCATAGAGTCTCCTCCTAGTGCAGCGTCCTTTTTCCTCTACTTCACCAGAAGTCTGGTTCTACTATCATAGAGTCTTCTCCTAGCACGGCATCCTTTTTCCTCTACCTGTCCTAACTGAAAGCCCTATCAATTGTGGCACTGTCCAGAGACTGGGAGATGCAGCAGAGGACTGAAACAGCCACATGTGGCTCCAGAGCCAAGGGTTGCTGACCCCTGTCCTAACCTATATGCAGAATTCATTTGCCTCCTCTTTTGAATAATCAGGACAAGAAAGATGAGCTATGATGGCCTATTTTTTCTTTCTTATCTTATCCTAGCTCCTGCTGCAACACTGAGCCTGAAGGAATTGCCTGTCTTAAGAAGTATTCTTTGAGAGTCTCACACTAATACTTCCGTCAACAGAAAAGTAATCTTCAAAAGAAGAATGAGGGACCTGAAACTATTTTCTGTGAGATGATGTAGATCACACAGAAAGCAATAAAATAATATACCTATTTTCTGAAGCGCAATAAAACTTCTATATACAGTTGCATCACAGACATCAAAACTGTAGTATTGTTAGTTTTATTTGTGAAAGCTACTGGGGAAAATGCATGCTATTTATATTAGCAGAGAAAAAGAAAACAATGGTTTTATACTGGTACTCTGAACTGAGAGGTTGTGGTTTTATAATCTTACCTAATAAAATTCCATTTTGAAATTTTTTAGAGACCTTTAAAGTTCTAAGAAGAAAGTGGGGGAAGAGGCATTTCATTATTTTTTGTGTGCTCTAAACTGATGAGCTTGAAAAATGTGCTTCTAAATTTAGATACTATACTTAGACATTAGTCTATGAGCATTATACTTAAATCTGTAGTATTTTTGTTCATTTTTGGGTGATGATAATATATTTCAATTTCAGTTGTCTTTTCTTCACAAGAAATAGAGTGCTCTACATTAGAGAGAAAAATGTTTGCATGCAAAATTACTTTATACATTTCAGAAGAAGCTTTACTTCAGTTGAAATGACATCTTCTTTGCTTAAAAATAAAGAACAATTGCATTTCACTAGAGATTTTCTGTTTCATGCAGCTACCTGAAATGATCATTTCTTCACCTACACTTTCTATTCAAGGTGTCAGCAGTCTTTTATTCCCAAATGTCAAAATATTTTTTTCTCTCTGCTCAGGTCAGTGTATCTGACAGGTAATACTTTTTCTTCTCGTGGATGACATCAACAAACAAATTGAAAATTGCTCAGGAAATAATTTCAGAAGAAAGGAAGTGGGTAATCAAGAGAAAATTGAAAAAGGGAGAGAGAGAAGACCCCCCCCCCAAAAAAAAATATATGGGGAGCCAATGGAGAAGGCAGATGAAGGGTGTGTGCTGGAGGTGTGGTGAACAAATTTAGAAAGCACCCAGAACTCTGGGTTCCAAGATCTCTTCACTAAATTGAACTGATATTTTGGCCAATTCTTTTGTTCTACTTGTTATAGAATAATAGAGTTGGAAGGGACATTGAAGGTCTTCTAGTCCAACCTCCTGCTTAGGCAGGAAACTCCAAATCACTTCAGACAAATGGATATCCAACATCTTTTTAAAAATCTCCACTGATTAATTGTTCTAACTGTCAGGAAATTTCTCCTTAGTTCTAAATTGCTTCTGTCCTTGATTAGTTTCTTGTCCTACCCTCAGGTGTTTTGGGGAATAGTTTGACTCCCTCTTCTTTGTGGAAGCCCTGATTTATCGGAACACTGCTATCATGTCATCCCTAGTCTTTCTTTTAATTAAACTAGACATATCCAGTTCCAGCAACTGTTCTTCATATGTTTTAGCCTCCAGTTCCCTAATCATCTTTGTTGCTCTTCTCTGCACTCTTTCTAGAGTCTCCACGTCTTTTTTACATCGTGGTGACCAAAACGGGATGCAGTATTCCAAGTGTGTTCTTACCAAAACATTATAAAGGGGTATTAACACTTTACTTGATATTGATTCTATCCCTCTACTTATGCAGCCTACTTAATGGTAGGAACATCCTAAAAACAATGCTTGGGAGATATTCTCATGGGCCTCCTAGGATCTTCTCAATTGAGAGTCAAGAATGAGACTTGTCTTGTTCCGGGCATGGCTCTAGGAATTTTTTTTTATGCTTGAAGGAGAGTCCGAGGCTAGCAATTGCTGATTTAATCTCTCTGATACAAGAGAGAAATGTCTTGCTGCCACTACCTTAACTTGTTGTGTGATAAAAGAGAGTATTAGAAATAAAAAGGTCTTTTTTTTACTGCTGCAAAAGATAGGACAAGACAACATTAACTATTTTGGTCTTTTTAAATTTCTTTTTCTTTACTGCAGTGTTGCACAAACTGAAAACCCCAAGACATCCTTCAATTACCAAATGTGGTTCCTAATATGTAATTTTTAATGGAAGAAAAGGGGAAAATGCATGACTGGAGACTAATAGTATTAGTGCCATTAAAGTTTAATTTAATTTAAATATAAATCAAATCAAAGTTAATCTTAATCTTGGTTCCACTCATTACTTTTTATAATGAATGGCATCCCAGAGGCCATGAAATCCAAGTGCAGCCTTCAGTCTGAAAAAGTTATGCAGCTCTGCTTTATTGTAAATAATGAAGTGTGCAACTTAGATTTGAAAAATGAAAGCAATTAAGAATTGGATGTGAGTAACACAAGACTGAACATGAGAATGTATCAAAATGGGAAGTGGCTTTGCAGAAACAGGACTATGAGAAAAAGAGCCAGTCACAAAATTGGATCATTGGGGACAGATTTGAAATATATGAACAGCTGTCTTGTAATCTCATTACATATCTGGCTGAGAGCCATGAACATGTTGAGCTCTTTTTATCCATGAAGAACAACACACACCAACATTTTCGTTATCCTACTTGGTATCTCTGATGAGATCAGATTGTTTCAATTAACAGTAACAGAGAAAGAATATGACATGAGGCTTGTTTAAAGTTCCTTTAACATGTGACTTGCCATGCCTGAAGGCTTCCATTTTGCTATTGAGAAAACTGGTAACTTGTTTTCTCATAAGCCAACCCCAGGAGATTAAACCAAAATACTTTCCATCCTTGTACTGTAAAATAAGTCAGAATCTAATCTCTGGAGTAAATAATATGTGGAAAAATGAGGGAATAGGAATTATATCAAGAAATATCCTTAGCAATAATTCATGGAATCCATACAGGTGAGTGATACTCAGAGAAATAAATACAGCAGTAGTAGTAGAAGACAAGGGATTTAATCACTAGATAGAGATTTTTGCAAAAAAAATTGCCTGAAGATGGAGAATGACCCATGTATTTTGGAAGACAAAAAAGTGGAAACATTTTTTAAAAAGATAACTAGTTACATTAAGGGACATGGTGGCTCAGCGGCTAAAATGCTAAGAAGGTTAGCAGTTCAGCGGTTTGAATCCCATTACTTGTTCCAGCTTCTATCAACCTAACAGTTCAAAAGCACATAAAAATGCAAATAGAAAAATAGGGACCACCTTGGTGGGAAGGTAACAGTGCTCTGTGTGCTTTCGTCATTTAGCTCTGCCAGCCACAAGATCATGGACAAGTTTTCGGACAGCGTTAGTTCTTTGGCTTTTAAATGGAGATGAGCACCACCTCTACAGCTGGAAATGACTACTACACAGGTGCAGGGGAATCTTTACCTTTAGTTATATTAAATACCATATATTCTTGATATTCTCATCTAATCCACATCTGAGTCATTCTGGATCCTTTGTTTATCAATTACTGATACAATATTTCATTAAAAGTCTGTTTTATTCCTTACAAGATTCTCCATAGGTCAATGAGAATAATAATACCCAACTTGGACATAATGAAAAACATTATTCTTACAGGCACAAACCTCCTCCTCTCTTTTCTTCTTGTCCATCACAGCTATAAGATGATGGAACTCTATTTTCATTTTCAGTTATTCTTATTTAGTTTTATTGTGCAGAATGTTTCCAGTTTTAACTATGAACCATGAATATAGTTTAATATAGTCAGGAATCAATATACTTCTATGGCAGACAGGAAACATGGGCATATAAACTATTTCTCTTTAATTGTAAAGCTACACCCACAATATCTTGTACTGTAAGTCTGAAAGTACAAGTCTCCTATCCTCATTTTACCATCCAAGAACTTCTGAGTCTCTTGCTCCATCTATTATGTGATTGCAGGCTGTGCTGCCTCTTATCTGACCATTCCCTAGGCAACATCTCTTCTCCCTGTCTCCCTAGGTCTTTCCCACATACTATTATAACTTAATTCTTTTTCTAAAAAGGTGTTAGATAAATTTCAGATCACGTTGCTTCATCTTGTAATGGGTCTAACTTCCAAGTAAAAGGGATCTTAACAAGAAACATTATGATTGGATATTTCTTCTATCCGATTGGATTAAACTGTTGTACAGAATTATCTATCTGAATTTACAGTAAGTGAAACTTATAATTCTGTACGGCAACGTAGTGGAAAATTATAATCTATTTGCCACAAGCATAATTGTACTCTGTTCCACATGCAATAACACACTTTTGTAAAAGATGCTTCTTTTTTAATGAATTATTTCTAGTGATGTCCTTGAGGTGCAGGTTGTTTAGGACAGGATACAAGACAATTCTTTTCTACTCTTGGTCTGGACAGCTGCTTAAGAAAAATAAATAGACCTAAAGTCAATACAATGACCTATTTTCTATAAATTTATACTCACAGAGTATCTGTGTTCTTTTTAAAGATACTGATGGTCATTGATGGAAAATCTGTTAAATACCAACAGTTAAATACCTGTAGCAGTTGCTGCTAGCAGTAAAAAAAAATGTTAGTTGTCAAAATATGTAGGACCTCATATTATCTATTAGTCGTTATCCATGAATATTTTTTCTGGATCCAAAGCCTCACAAGATGCTACCAGATAATCATTATATGGCAACTAAGAGATTCAGAAAACTCAACTTGGGACCATTTAGTGGTTATATGGATTTTCCCAGCCTGGATTTGATAGTTCTAATTATATTGTGGCATCTTATGAACTTTTGGAACCAGAAAGAAGCATAAGCTGATGTAATAGTTACCTGTAATGTAATGTATTTATTTAAGCAATAATCCCATTCATATTTACTGGTTGAATACCTATACAGTAACAATGCTTAGAAACTTGTTTTATGTCAAGTATTACATGGTAAAAGAACATCTTTGACTCTTAAGGCCACAATAGTTAGCGATGCTGTGCTGCTTGGCGGTGGGGGCAGCTTAACATTTCTGGACCTTTTAGTTTTGTATGTTTGTTTTTAAGTAAAATATATTTTCAGAGGTAGAAATTGAGACAGTCTCGGTGGATCCAGAAATAGAACTGCTGGCCTATATGATAGGATCCTGGATTTTAATGGCTCCAAGTTAAAGACAATTTATGTCACATATTGTTTTGAAAAACTCACTGAGTTTCTCTTATAGCTTTATTGAACTGTATAACTGTGGAAACTAACAAGAGGATGAATCTTTTCACTATTAGAAATGATTACAATTTGAATGAAAAAAACATATGCCTACATCAATTATTTATTGCTTGAAAGAAATTATCTTGATTCTATGTCTGAATAAGCATCCCAGTGTTAACAGTCTTTGCTGGAAAATCATTTAAAAATTAAATCTACCTATACTACACTACGGTATATGCATTTCATATTTTTCTTCTAAAGTTATGATATCATATTATAATTTTTATCATAATATAATATTTGTATTCAAAAGTTCTATTAACAGATTAACTGTTATATATTTTTTTCTTTCTTCAAATAATCATTATTTTAAAATGTGCCCAGAGGTATAACACATCTATTTTAAGAAATAAATGGGGAGTGGGCTGGGGTTAAAACTATGCAGCCCCTAATAACTTTTTAAACATCCATTTTTGGTAGCAAAATTCCAGAGGCAATACAAATGAGCCTGTTCAGCACAATTGGCTATTTCTGTAAAGCCAGCAAAGCTTATTTCCAAGTCAGCATATATAGAATTAATGCCATATTTATCTCTAACTATTTCAGTACTTTGCATGTGTGTGCATCTGTGTGTGTGTTTTTGTGTGTGTGAGTCTCTATTTATTTAACACCTTTCTATATCATTGTTTAGTTACAAAGCAGCTAACAAAGTTATGGTAATGTGGCCGTCTTTATCCTGAAGCTTGGAATCAAAAAGACATTCTGAAAGCAATCGAGTGTGTAGATAAACTACTAATCATACTCTTCATTTTAAATTATGCTTTTCACCAGAAAATGAATGTATAAATCTAGGCAGGATTATTTGAGGCTGCAGATTGTAATGCATAACTGAAACTGATGATTCATCTCGTCTCAGGTAAATGCTCTGGTGATCTTCAATTGTTCAAAATGACAGTTTTGTTGCTACCTGAATGTAATTATAGTCATTGTCTTTGGCTCTGTACTGCAGTGAACTAATGAAGGGTAGTGGACCTTTTTGTGATTGAATGCCATTTGATGAAGTCACTCCCATTAACTCCATTTTGAAAATAGAGGGCATTCAGAGAAAAAGAAAGTGATAATAACTGATAAAATGCAATATATTGGGCATGTCTGCCTGCCCATCCATATCTAAGGATACAAAGGACAAGGAACAAGGAAAATAAGTAAGGCTTCAAATGCTCAGTTAATTGCTGTTGTCATTGTATGTTTACAAGAGGAATTGATAAAAATAACTGGAGATAGATACTGAATCATATTTCTTCAGATCTTTTCCCCCAAAACACACACACACACACACACACACACACACAGAGAGAGAGAGAGGGGGGAGGGAGGGAGGGAGGGAGAGAGAGAGAGAGAGAGAGAGAAAGAGAGAGAGAGCTGTTGACTTTTGGAGGCAGTCTCCAATTTTTCTTCACAGGTAACAAATTTGTGATTTATTTTTCTGCGTAGAGAGACTATCTGTGTCTGGTGGAACTGCAATTTTTCCTATTCCTTATCACTGACTAAACTGCTTATCAAGTGAGCTAGTGCAGATCCTTGTATGTATCGCATGTTGTTATATATGGACACCAGGGGTGGGATTCAAAACTTTTTACTACCGGTTCTGTGGGAGTTGCTTGGTGGATGTGGCAGGGGAAAAATACTATAAAATCTCCATTCCCTTCCCACTCCACAGGAAGGTTACTGCAAAATCCCCATTTCTTCCTGATCAACTGGGACTCGGGAAGCAGTGAATAGATGCGGACAGGGCCAATCAGAGGTGGTACTTACCAGTTCTCCAAACTACTCAAAATTTCTACTACCAGTTCTTCAGAACTGGTCAGAACCTGCTGAATGCCACCTCTGATGGACCTATGAAGAAATTGAGAAAAGTATGTTTCTCCTTTGTTTCTTTTTCCACAACTGGATTGTTGGTTTTCTCTTTCTTCCTGACTGATGCAAATAATCAGATATGTGAAGACAGTCACCATGAGTTGACACTGTCTGGAACATGGACATAGACATACAGACACAAAGAGAGAGAGAGAGAGAGAGAGAGAGAGAGAGAGAGAGAGAGAGAGAGAGAGAGAGAGAGGGAGGGAGGGAGGGAGGGGGGGAGGGGGAGGGAGGGAGGGAGAGAGGGAGGGAGGGAGAAATGGAGAGAGAGAGAGAGAGACACCTTCCTCTTGTGGTAAAATGGGTAGCCAATACATGTAATAAATTTTAAAAAATGGAGTTTGACTTCTGGAGGCTTTATGGCTTTTTGGGCATGTCCATACGGTTTCCTTGGCAATAATACATCCTTTTTTTCCCCTGGAATGTCTTTTCACTCTCCAATCTCACTCTAGGTTTCCTGGTGATATATGAGCTTATTATTAACTTTAACTTTTTGGTATCTGCTAAAGTATTTACAGCATTTATAATCCTCCTCTCCCCAATAAACAATAGGTATCCTTGTGACTGACTGAAACTATTTGTACTACATAATTAATAACAGTTCAAGACTAAACATTACTTCCAGAGTAATGAATCAATGTGTATGCATGTGTATGTTTGCACCCACAGTTTTTCTTGGTGAGAGGTAAATTCCCCCTGGTACCTTCTTTTAAAGAAATGTCAAGGCAGCAGTATGGAAAAAATATAATTAAGTAAATGAACCTTACAGTTCAGTTATGCAGTGCAATTCCACACACCCCTCCCCGCAATTTTCTATTTTCTGACAAGATATTGGTAGGGCAATTAAAATAGTCTTCTTTTGTTATCCATGACAAGGCTTCATTTATATGCAAAACTTTTCTTTTAGTATTCGCTTCCCACAATTTGCTGCACTAGCAAATATATCTTGGAAATGGGGCACAGCTCAACATCTTCTAAGCAGGAAACATAAAACAAATATTTTCAAGAGGACGTTAGACAACAACTAGGAATTCTTTATACAGTATGGTGTATTTCCACACAGGAAAAAATATATTTTTGCATGAGTTCTTGTTATGCTTTTCTTGAAAATGTTTCATTACAAAACTAGGCAACATCACAGGCCTTATAAACACCAGAAAAAGGAAGATATATCAAAAAAGGAGGTTGGGATTGAACTGCACAGTTGCAGTGTTTTTTTCACATACCCTATCTACACCTCTGAATAATGTGAGTTCAGATATCCCAAAGGTGCTTTTTCAGGAGGCAACTGGACTTTTTCAAGTGTCCAGTTGCTTCCTGAAAAAGCACCTTTGGGGCAACCATGACCTGGATGACTGAGAACTCTGAGGTCAGATGAATTTTTGGTAAAGCAGGAATTGACCTCATGTTGACATTGGATGCCACAGTGTCTGCAACATCCCTAAGTGGAAACCATCTAACCTCAAAGTGATGGCTGAAATTTCTCAAGGTACCAAATCACCTGAGATTTTAGTGTCCTCATACATCTTGTGAAATATATCAAAAAGTGCAAACATTAAAAACTTAATCATCTTGAAAGATGTCAGCCATTGAGGTATGTATGTATTTTCTCATTACTTTCTTATCTGCCACCATGCTATTGTATGAAATTGTACAATAATGCCTATTTCATGGAAAGCCTGTTGGCTTCTATACTAGAGGATCCATGTTGGTGGCAGAGAAGGTATAAACCAATTAGGTTGCTGATAGAGGGAAAGCAGTGTAAGCTTATACCCCACTTTGCTTTGGTGACAGAGTTGCATACACTTTGCCAGGCAAATTGTATTTGCCAGGGAAGGGTAAGTTTTTGCTACTAGATCCTATTGCTCAGTAACTGTCTAAATATTCTACACTCTCCTGCAGCAAGAAGAGCCGTGTTAATAAAGGATTTCTGTTGCTATAGAAAAACATTTCTTTTTCCTTCACTGATATGCATATCAAAGTAAAAAAGGACATAAATCAAACTTTCTTCATTCTTGCATTGGGGAAACAAATTCCCACTGGTAGAATAGCCTGATTTAAAAGAAAAAGGACTTTATCAATGCACCATGGTAGAGCTATTATAGAATTTTATCTGAATTTTTAACTGAATCTTATTTATTGTGTTAACGTTTAATGTTTTATGTGGTATTTTAATTATATATGTAAGACCCCTACAGTCATTTCAGCAAGATGTATGGCATAGAAGTAAAATAACTAACTAATTAACTAACTAAACAAACAAATAAACAAATAAATATTTGATTGTGGACACAGAATGTGTCCAAAATTCAGGGCTCATCAGTTCCATGGATGGATATTTATCAAAATGGTGGTTGCTTGCAGTGCTGCTACAATGCCACTTCATGAATCATTTCCAGCATTCCCTGCCAGTTTCCTACTATACAAGGAAAGTAAAACGGGAAACTGATAGGAATTGAGAAGTGGCTCCTGTCCTCACTGAATTTTTTTGCCCATCAATGATCATTCTATTTCTCTGTTTAGGAAAGGAAATATCTCTGGAATAATGACCCAATGAGTCACAGATTGTCGAGTTTATTTCAAAAATCACATGAAATGGGAGACATTTCAATAGACATTTCCTATAATTAAAACTAGAGTTGTTGCAATTTCCTTTTCAAAGAGACCCTTGAATCAAAATTGATTCCTTATAGTTGCATGAGCACATTCATGAATGTATCATTGTGGAACTGATTTGTCATTGCTCTCTTTTGGGATGTAGTTTTGGTTTCCCAGATTAGCTCATGGTCATAGAATTCCTGGAGGATTTTCTTTTCATCTTCTTACCCCCTCCAGAATCCCTATCTTCTTGTGCATCTGACTGCATTCCCAAATGACATTCTTTGCAATATATGAAATTACATTCAACTGAAGAACCCATAAAAATGTTCATAGAATAAGAAAGGAAAGGAAAAGAAAAGATGGCGAGCATAATCATAATAAAAGGAATGACATTTTCTTCAAATTTATTCAAGGGACTCAGGGACTATATGTGTAGCATTTGCTTGAAATGCCTAATGTACAGTCTTTTGTCCTAATATCAGTGGAAACTTACCACTGAGCTGACCCAGGAGATGATTGCAGTAGATTGCATTGTGAGTCTTCAAGCAACTATTTTAATGCAGTCTCTGTTGGAAAGATGCCATTTAGGTTTATATAATGTACTCTATTCAGCAGTGTGCACAAAGAAATGGCTGGTCTTATGCATGCAGACAAGTGTCATGAAATCATTTCTGTCTTCCTCATTTGTAGGCGTACATTGTGGGTTTGTGCCCAAGTATGTGTGTGAATAGGGATGCTGTGGCTAAGACGCTGAGCTTGTCGATCAGAAAGGTCAGCAGTTCAGCAGTTTGAATTCCTAGTGCTGCATAACAGAATGAGCTCCCGCTACTTGACCCAGCTTCTGCCAACCTAGCAGTTTGAAAGCATGTAAAAATGCAAGTATAAAAATAGGAACCGCCTTTGGTGGGAAGGTAACAGCGCTCCATGCACCTTTGGCATTTAGTCATGCCGGACACATGACCATGGAGATGTCTTTAGACAGCGCTGGCTCTTCGGCTTTGAAATGGTTATGAGCACCGTACCTTCGAGTCAGGAACAACTAGCACATAGGTACGAGGGGAACCTTTACCTTACCTTATGTGTGTGAAAGTGACTTACTGAACAATCTCTTCACTTTTCAGGTCATAGTTGGTAAAAGATGTCCCCCCCCCCCCATCCCAAAGTGCAAATCCAATTTTTGGTATTTTTGGCAATTCTATTTTTACCTTATCACTTGCTCTGAAGGCAATAATGTAAAGCTCTAGTTAATTTTTTTTAAAAAAGATAATGCAATCTGCAATGATGGCTCATTCTAGGCCAATGTACTATAGTTACGGTTTGATGCATTATCCTAAACTACATAGGAGTTGTAGCACAGAAATAGCTGGCAGGCCAGGTCATAAAGTGTAGCTGCTCTTGAGCATTGCCTCTGTGTTTCTAGTTTTGTCCATACAAGTACATAGGGAATGAATCAAGAAAAGCAATACGCACACAGACAGACATACACATGCTCCTTTAAAGCAGAAAATGCTAGTAAAATGTTCAAATCACACTACTTAAATATATTTTCTCAGAATAGATGTTCTTTTGTATCTAGAGCACTTTTACTTTAATTCTTTTAGGCTCAAATTGAAAGGCTTTAAAGGTGGGAATAACTAGGACTCTTAATTCTACTTTTACTTTTTTACATTCTTCCAAATCCTTCCTAAAAAATGGTAGGCAGTTCTAATTTAGCAGTCAAATCCTATAGCAAGCTATTAATTAGTAACATATACCAATAACAACATCCAAGATTTATATATATATATATATATATATATATATATATATATATATATATATATATATATATATATGTGTGTGTGTGTGTGTGTATATATATATATCCAATACAACATCCAGTGTTTTTAGATATCTAGGAAAACCTTATTCAACAGACTTCCTTTTTATTACATAAGAAATGGAACATGCAATTAGTTATTTGAAACCTCCTCCCTAATCCTGAAGGGGTGTTTATGGGTTAAAATAAAATTCCTTATAGCTTTCATGCTTGACTATTTTCTTACAATTCAACCTGCTTTCAGTAGGCAATTTCTAGAGGTAGAAAGCCATATGGGCCAACATATATTTTTAGTAATTCTTATGAAATAAAAATCTGTTACTTACTAGATTAGCTCCTGTTCAATGAACTGCACCCAATAGTCAAAGAAATACATTTCTGGAAATGGCCCTGCAACTTGATTCACCTACATAATATATACCTGCTATGGAAACACTGGACAGATTGCCCACTTAAATTCGGTATTACTGAATTTAACACATTGAACCTAATGAAATTGAACAAAAATATGCCAGTATAAAATACCATTTTTGTGTTAGATGAAAATGGAAAAAATCTTCCTCCACTCTATTTTGTTTCAGACTGCTTTCTATACTACTGATTTATACAACATTCAAATAATTATTTTATTTCCATAACTGCAATCTGAACTTCACACTCCGTTTCTCATGGCTGCTGAATCCAGAAATAAATGAAAGTATAGAAAACTGCCAGTCATCCCAGCACAATTTATTTATTCATTTATTGCATTAAATAAAGGACATTTCCAGAGCTGATTGGGAAGACAGTAGTATTATTATGGGATAAAATGGGTCCTATGGAAAGTCACATAATTCAGTATCCAGCAATATGTGACCTATGAAAGCCACGATAGTGACCCTACCTCAGTAGTGAAAAAGAAAGAGGGTGTTTAGTTATAAATCAATTTCTCTAATTGCATACTTTGAACATGTATGGGCCCAATAGTTTGTGTGTTCTCAATTTAGTCAGAAGATACAGGACCTTAAAACTGCCTTTATTTATTTTTCTGTATTATGAAATTGGTCTGGCTCAGTTGTGGAAATATAACTCTGAATCTTGCTTCTCCAGCTTGAAACTTTTTTTTTCCAAGACATAATTTGCTTGCCTCTTAGTTTATTAAAATTTTTATAATGTTAACATTGTAATAGTAAAGCAGTATTTGCCCCAGGCTCATACTCTTAAAAACGTATTCATAAGGAAAATGGAATGAAGAAGAAAAATAGTCTTATTTTTAATGACAAGCTTAATTTTCAAGTTTTGGCAACCAATAATTTTGAAAGTTCAAAAGTCAAATTCCTTACTCCAAGAGTGATGTGGTTAATGAAAAGATGTCTTTGCCAAAAAATGTGTTGGCAATTGTTCATGATGGTCACCTCAGACTAACATATACCAGCACAGCTTTGTAAAATCAGATTTCTGACTATAATAAGAAGATAGAAGCTGTATCTCTTTCCCACAATATAGAATTCATCTGTGTTTACAGCCACAATTAGTAAAACATTACTACTCAGCTTAATTAGATGTTCTATAATATTAGTGTCTTTAGGACCTTTCAGAATAAAGTGAGAAGTTTAGTTACCTTGGCTTTCCTTACCTTACTGCTTCTATCCACTATGATCCCTTGTTTGCACCTACCACCTGATCACAATACTACATCTTGCATTGAGCAAGGAATAAATGACTTTCAAGATCCCTTTCATTTTTATGATTTTATGACACCAATTCAAAAATCCATTTGCATAATACTCTTCACAGCTACATCTGTTGTAGAGTATCTCCAGACTATGTCTTTTAAAAATTGTCCCACAGAGACAATATATGCATAGACAATCTGCTTGGATTTTCCCCTTTCATATGTTTATTATTTTATATTTTATTATTTTATTTTTGCACAAGCTTTGCATTCTGTGTAAGCGATGGGCAGTTAAGGGGTGTGTGTGTGTGTGTGTGTGTGTGTTGGTGTGTGTGTGTGTGTGTATGTGTGTGTGTTTCCCACTCTTAGAACAAAGAAGTTGTTCAGGTCCTTTAATAGTTTAAAGAAGAGTGTAATTCAAGATGCCATATTTAATGAAATGAATTCACAAAACTGCAGCCCAATACATATGTACAGAAACATGGGATATGGTGATTGAAAAATACTGACTAGATACTACATAATGGGAAAAAATGTATTCAATTGTATCATCATAGTCTGGATTCTAAAGAATGTTAAAAGAAGTCAGATATAGTGACTGACTGGAAAATTGTCCATCCATCTTTTCCCCTCAAATTTTTGTTCCCTGAAATCTTTCTAACCAAAAGAGTCCTTTAATAAAATGTAGGTTATGGCATGAAATGGAAAATGCTCAAATCAAGGAGAGGTACATTCAGTTTTACCATTTACAGTGGGCATAGGTATAGAAGAAACTATTTCCAGGTAATTTCTAGAATTTCCAACCTTTTACTTTCAATGAAATCCTGATGTTTTCAAGGAAATCCTAGAATCCAAATGCACAATTAAGAGAGTACAGAATTAAATGAACAAAAGACGAGAACTCTGCTAAGTAACAACAGAACAAAGTAGATCAGCACAGAATTGGCATTCTTATCATTTCATTGGTGCTTCTCATTCTTCAATCCTGAGCCATCCCATGTTGTTCTATATGCTGAGCATGTACAAGAAAATGTATTCTTTATTAGGGTCGATAGACTATCAAATGGCACGTGGCTTTTGTCTACAGTCTCTATTAAATTAATAAAAGTGTAAACTTTTTTCACATTGCAGAAATTTCTGAATATTGCTGACGATATTGCAACCATTTTTTGATAAAGACTCTGAAAGTTTGGTTTTTCTTCTGTTTTGGGTTGTATCTGTTGGGATTTGATCACTTTATATCTTTTGTGTTTGGTGCCATATTTAAAATCTGCTACATAATACATTTATGTAATAGCACTCACTATATTGTTCAGCACTTATAAAAAAATGAAAATTGTTCCATGAATAAACTGTATTTAACCACAGGATGAAAACTGCATTGAGGTTCCAGACACGATCACTCATTTCCTAAAGTACTTTAATGCTCCCTTTTTTATTAATTTTGTCACTCAAAATTAGGGAATTGTGCAATTTGCTTAAATGTATGAGGCAAAGGGAATAGTTATATACTTTGCACTAATATTTATATTACAAAATTTAAAAATTAAGAATTGAGGCAGCAGTTGGCTTCTTATTATACTTCAGTGTCACAAATTAAAACCATAAACCAGTGATTGTATTTAAATTAATTGCACCAGTAATAGTATAATTGGGATATAGTTATACTTTGATATATGCAATCTGATTTGGAGCTTCACGTTGGATCCTTCTTGTCCATCCTTTTACTGAAAGCCTGCAAAGAACAATATTTGGCTATTTTCCAAAATATCAAACACAATCTTTGAAAGAGCTTGTCCTCAAGGTGATGAGTCCACTCTGTTTTTTTAGCAACCTTTCTTCAATTATGTACCACTGAGTGGAGAGGTGGTGCCTGACGTCGCTACGACACGACATGGAATCTTGAGGCTCCAGGATTGCTGTCAATATCTCTGTTGCTGGACGATCCTTTTGGATTTAAACCATTCTGAAGGAACGGTGATAGAGAAGGGCACGTCCTGCTGATCGCAAAGCCTCTGATCGATCCAGGAAAAAATTCTTTTTGCCAGCTACAAGAGAAGCAGCCAAAATGGCTGAAGAAGGTTGGGACAGACCCCTGAAATGGAAGCAGAATAGGAGAGACAGTTTGTCGAAATGGTGAGAAAAATCCTTATTATTAGAGAAGAGAAAACCCCAAAGACTTAAGAGTGAAAATAAAATTGAAGACAGAAGAAAGAAAGCAGCAAATTAACCCTGGTTTAAAACTATTGTGTTATCTTTTTCACTTTAATTTTGTTTGTTTTCTATGGATGGACTTTTTACAAATGCATCTTACTTTTAAAATGGACTGGACTCCTCCCCCTTCTTCCTATATGCTTTTTTCATTTTTTGTATTTGTGGATTAAAAATTTCTTTCCTCACAAGGCTCGGCTGGATCATAATCTTTAAACATTTTTTTTCTTTTCTTCCAGAGTTTGGAGCTTAAAAAGAGAGGCAAAAATAGAGGGAAAGGATGTAACACTGCCATCTAGAGGCCTGACAACATCTGATAATACAAATCTATTGGCTTTGTTTATTGAAAGGGTCAGTGGAAAACGTCTTGTTTATACAGGTGTTTCTTTGAAGGAAAAAGAAAGCTTTGATCTGAAAACCTTATTGAATTTGTTTGGAACCTAGCAAAAGCCTTGGATGTTTTAGTGGCAGTGTTTATAACCTGGAAAAATGGCCCAATATGAAGAAGAAAATGGACTAACATTGCAAAGAATTATGCTAGATATTCAAAAAGTCTTAATAATCACAAAGAGAAATGAAAAGAGACTTGAAATTATAGATCAAAGTATAGAAAGTACGGAGGGAAGAGTTAGGAATACTTATAAAACAATATTGAAATTTGAGGACAGAGTTCCAAAAACCAGAGAGACATATGAAAGTGTTGAGAAAATTGTTGACACTGACAGCAAATCGAGAGTGGAAGGAAATGATAAGTGCGAAATATGGAAAGGAGAGAATTGAAAATTAGTAGAGAATGTTATCAATGTTAAAATAATAGAATGACTTAGAATAGGATATAAAAAATTCTTTATTACTGGGTTTATTGAAGATGATATAATGTGTCATTATAATATAAATGGATACATATTTAGAATACCTTTTTTAAAATGGAGAAACAATAGTGATAATCAAACAATAAAGTATAATAATAATGTATACAAAGATATTTGATTGACAATATGTGATTTTTGCTAAAGCTCAAGTGATGACTATGGAAAGGACGCAGAAAGACTTTGTAACCAATCGACACACTGTATGTAGTTGAAGAGGTTTTTATGTTATATGTTTTGTGTGTTTGTGTTTGTTTGAAAATAAAAATTTCATTTAAAAAAATGTACCACTGAGCAAGCATTAGTATTGAAGACTGAGCTGATAGAAGAGACGTGGAATGGCTGAGGCAAGTAGAATAGCTTTTAGTTAACAGAACCAGCTAACAGGTAACAGATACCAGATACCAGGTATATACAGAGTTCAGCACCTCAACCTGCTTGACAGCTATTTATACCAGAACTGGATATGGATTTGCCTGGAGGGCAAGGTTGATGGTTGACTTAAAGTCGCCGCAGATCCTGATAGAGCCATCGGCCTTAACGGGGACCACTATGGGGGTCTCCCATTTGGAGTGATCGACTGGCTCCAGGACCCCCTGTGCCAACAATTTGTTGAGCTCCGCATCAATCTTGGTCCTCAAGGCAAAGGGCACTTTGATAGCCTTAAGCCATATAGGGGCAATCTGGGGGTCTAAGTTCAGGGACATTGGGGAACCCCTATATTCACCTAACTTCCCGTCAAAGACATCAGAAAACTCGGAGATGATGTCCTCAACAGTAGGTTCCAAGGCGGATGTTTGATGCACCCTCAAGAGTGACAGGCCAAGTGGGGGGAACCAGTCCAGGCCCAATAGTGCTGGCAGGGGCTTCCCAACCACTAAGATGGGAAGTTTCCCATGCAAGTCCCCATAGTCCACCCAAACCTCATAACTGCCCAGGGTTGGAATTTAAGTTCCCTGGTAGTCCTTAAGGGTTGTATCATCAGGTGTCAGCTGGTTATGAGAGATAGATGGGCACATCTTAGAGAGGGTACTCAAGGAGAGGAGGGAGCAGAAGGACCCTGAGTCCACCTCCATGATGCAGGGAGTCCCTCTGACCATCAAGGAGACCGTGATCTTTTTCACATCAGCTGAAGCCTTGCTGACCAATGCTTCAGGGCCCTCTGTCTGCTTCTTGGTGATGGCATACAGTTGTCTCTCTGGGACTGCTGGTGGCATTGCTGGTGGCCAGACAGGGGTCGGTAATCAGGTTGAGGCACCAGGGTCAAAACAGCATGGCAGACGTGGGCAAGGTGGTCCTTCTTATTGTAGTGGCAGCAGGTGGCAGCTTTAAAGAGGCAAGCTTTGCGGGCATGATTGCTGCTGCAACCCATGCAGCTGGCCACCAGGGAACAGGCAGTAGTAGGTGGTTGTAGTCTTATCAGTTGTGCCCGGAGGTGGTCGACCTGGTCCTAATCTAGGTCGTCTAGGGAGGCCAATTTGTCAATTAGGAAGGTTCTTTGGGGGAGGGTGCAATCAACTACTGGCACCATTGAATCTCAGCCGTAGACCTATCTGACAGCTCCATGTCTCTGGCTTCGTCCACCGCCTGTTGTAAGGTAATATCGGCTCGAGCTAACAATCTCTCCTTGAGGCAGACATCACAGAACCATCAAACAAATTGTTCGACCAGGGAGTCATCCAAGTTGATGAACCTGCACTGGATGGCTGCCATTTGGAGAGACTGCGAGAATTGGCTTCTCGGAGTCTTTTTGAACACACTGACGTAAAGCAGAGTGGTGGGCTTTACACGAGGGCGTTGGAGCATAGTGGTTTTTAAGCTTGGCAATCAAAATGTCCCAATTCAGTTCATGGACTGGCAGGGATGAGGCTAGATCCTTAGCAGTATTAAACATCTCAGGTCTACATGAACTGAGGAAAAAACTGCATTTTTGGTCATCAGGTAGCTGATGATTATTATTAACAATAAGGAAATACTGAAATCATTCGAGCGAGCCGGCCCACGATTCATTTGGTGAGCCAAAAGACACGAATTGGGGAAGCAAAGCCATAGCAATCAGTAGCACTGAGGTAAAAAAAATGTCCTTGAAGAGAAGAGGAATTAATTGTTTCCTTTTCCTTAGCCATTCTAATGGGGAACCTTCAGCATCCCACCTTCATCGCCAGTATTGAAAACTGAGCTGATAGAAGAGACGTGGAACAGCTGAGGTAAGTAGAACAGTTTTTATTTAACAGAACTAGCTAACAGGTAACTATATACAGAGTTTAGCAGCTGGTCCTGCTTGACAGCTATTTATACACAACCTGTCAAGCAGAGTGACCAATAGGAACGGTGGAAACAGCCCGCACAGAGCCAGCCACGTCTTAGCTAATCAGGTGCAGCTCAGCAGGAGCCAGTTGTCAGTTGTAAGTTGAGGATTTGTGGCCGGTCGTAAGTCAAGGACTTACACTAGTACTTAACACATTTCTCTAATGTTTGCTGAAAATTTCATGTTTTTCTTCCCTTGGAATTATCATGCTTTCTTATCAATTGTTGTATTTACTTACCACATTCATTTAATCATATATTCTGATTTGTTCATTCTGAGTCATATTTCATCAACAATTTGTAAATAAGGCAAATACTCTAAATTTTATAACATTTTCAAATTAAGTCACACCTCTAAGTATGTTTTAGATGTTTCTGCAATGTTTTTAAAATTATACTCTTTATTTGAATATCTTGAAACCATCCAGATGGTTCCGGCGATTCTGAAAAGAAATTCTCAAAAGAGAATTTTATTCATAGTCCAGTTTCCAGTTTTTATGATTTGCTGTCTCTTCACTGAGTGAATTTGTTTATACTTTTCTTTAAATTATTGCGACATATGGTTTTAAAACTGCTGCATAAAATGAATAGACATGTAACATATAACAGGCAAAGAATACATAGACAGGAGGAAAAAACTGGGATTTTTTTCAGATAGTGCACTTAAAAAAAACCTAACTTTCAAGCACTAAGCATATGTTTAGCATTGTTATTATTTGAAAATTCTATGTAGGAAAACCTATACATTGCATATGGGAAGAGAATGAAAAGAAACCAAGAATCAATTTGCAAGTAAAACCATTCAAATCAGTCCAAATGTCAGATAATGGTACCATTATAACACTATGGAAATCCAGAAAACAATTTTAAAAATGGGTGTTCCCTTCCCTTTTCATCCTGGATCAACCACCTCAAGAACTACCAGAATTAACAAATTCAACTCAAGTATGCAGGCCCTTTGTTGCAGCAGATTGAAGGTTTGGTTTTGCAATCTACTTACAAAAGACCAGGACTCGAGACCACGAAGGTTCAAGAGAAAACAGGTTTATTTGACGCGCCAAGAGTTCAGTGTGATTGACACCAAGACTGAACTGCCGGGGCTATTCTGTGGCAGTGATTTTATACCTTTTAATCAAACATTGTAAATCAGGAGGCATTACAATAAGTGTATACATTTTGAAGGTCCAAGCCCCTGCTGAGGTCAGGGAAATACATTTTGGAAAAGTACAATTGTAGAAGTTCCCAGTTAAAATAGAGAAATGATTATGGTTAGTCATGAAACAAGACAGGAAAAGTGCTGATATATTGCTAAAATATTGCTGAGAGAGTGCCCGCAATATGCTGTCATATGGCTATTTTGAGCTATCCTTACACCCATAGTACTTCCGTGTCCCACTCTTGTGCAAAAGCTTGCGCTAGTTTCCGTAATATTTGCAATAGGGAAAAGAGGAAGTTAGGAAAGTGACCCAGAGTGAGCTTTGATTTATAATATTCAGCATATTAGGATTTATAGTATTCAGCATATTAGAATCACCTAACCTGGCCAGCCACTGGTGAGTGTACCTGTGCACCCCCTCCTGCATCACCTTAAGGGAAGATTTGATTGGAAATTTTGACAGGAACCTCAAACAGGCCACAAGATACACTTCTGTTGCTCTATAGTCTGGTAAAACATATTTAAACATATTTAAATAGCAACTTTTGTGAAGGACAAGCAGCTTCTACTTCTGCTTGTTCTGGTGTTTCACACTGAGATTCCTCTGACGGTAGAAAATGTTGGGTTGCAGGACTCAGATCAGAAATACAGAAGATGGGTTGTTTTATCTCCCACTAACTGAACCATTTGCCTTATCATCCAGAGCTGACTTGTTATGTGATGGTATCTCTTGCTTTGAGTCTATCACATGGTTTCAAAACCCTTTGTTGTTCTCCCCAAGATTCTTAAGTTTTACATTGTTACTTACAAAAACTTCAGACACCTAATTCAAGTAATGCCCCTGAAGTATCTACAAGCTTTGCATGGTCAAATACATGATGATGAGCTCATCACCTAAACTCTGTATTCCCCAGTTCTTAAAGATCTCAATTGGGAGTCAGCAACATTAATAATAAGGGACACGGTGGCTCAGTGGCTACGATGCTGAGCTTGTTGATCAGAAGATTTGCAGTTTGGCAGTTCAAATCCTTTGTGCCACATAACAGAGTGAGCTCCCATTACTTGACCCAGCTTTTGCCAACCTAGCAGTTCGAAAGCACGTAAAAATGCAAGTAGAAAAATAGGAACCATCTTTGGTGGGAAGGTAACAGCATTCTGTGCGCCTTTGGCATTTAGTCATGCCAGCCACATGACCATGGAAACGTCTTTGGACAGCGCTGGCTCTTCGGCTTTGAAATGGAGATGAACACTGTCCCCTAGAGTCAGGAACAACTAGCACATATGTATGAGGGGAACCTTTACCTAACATTATTAGTGCTAGTAAAATCATATCTCAGAAAGTTTTCCCTTTAAACTTGGCATGGGCGGTCCGCTGTGCTTTTCCCTTTTGGATTTTTTTTTCACTTGTCTCTGAGCATGTCAAAGATGCTCCTCTCAAATCAGGTTCATACTGAAAGTGTGTGTGTGTATTGGGAGCTGAGTATCAAACTCACTAGTGGTATTGCTGTGGCACAATTGCTAGCAGGTCTTGTCTAAGCTCATCTGGGTTTTAATTATCTTCACTTTCTCTCATCTTGGCAAGGCTCCAAATGAGTCAATTAACCTTGCTTCTTCTTCTAAAGGCTTCTTAACTGCCTTGGTGCTTGAATGTTTATTTAAGCAGTTTCATCTCAAAGTCTTTAGAGTTTCAAGGCTCTCATGGGTTTGTCACTGACATATCATACTTAGACTTTAAAGAAACTGCTCTATCCCAGAAGGAAAATTTCAGCAGATTGTCCATTCTTTCTATGTGAAAAATCCAGATTTGATTGGTCTTTTAGAAGAGTCTTGTCTTCAACAGCATACAAATAATGGTGGAAAAGGTGAACTTCTGTAGTCTGCTCTAGGTGTTTCAATGACTCTAGGTAAATGTATCATATCAAGCCAACTTTAGAGTATCTTTTTAGTTTTGACAACTGATCAAAGAAAAAGCTGTATAGTCAATAAGCACTGCCTGAATATAAAGTCATAATGTAATTGATGAAATGTTGGCTTAACCTTAGATGTACTGCAGGGTTGTCAAACTCGTGGGCCGCAGGCCGGATGCATCATGCACTGACCGCACCCACCCCCAGTTTAGGGGGGAAAAGGTCACAAATGTGACAACAACGTGACGCTGCAAGTTTGACACTCCTGGTGTACTATATGAACTCAGCTACTATGGATTATAAATCAAGATTTACAATACAATACAATAGCAGAGTTGGAAGGGACCTTGGAGGTCTTCTAGTCCAACCCCCTGCCTAGGCAGAAAACCCTATACTGTTTCAGACAAATGGCTATCCAACATCTTCTTAAAGACTTCCAGTGTTGGGGCATTCACAACTTCTGGAGGCAAGCTGTTCCACTGATTAATTGTTCTAACTGTCAGGAAATTTCTCCTCAGTTCTAAGTTGCTTCTGTCCTTGATTAGTTTCCACCCATTGCTTCTTCTCCTACTCTCAGGTATTTTGGAGAATAGTTTGGCTCCCTCTTCTTTGTGGCAACCCCTGTGATATTGGAACACTGCTATTATGTCTCCCCTAGTCCTTCTTTTCATTAAATTAGACATACCCAGTTCATACCATTCTTCATATGATTTAGCCTCCAGTCCCCTAATCATCTTTGTTGCTCTTCTCTGCACTTTTTCTAGAGTCTTCACATCTTTTCTACATCGTGGTGACCAAAACTGAATGCAGTATACCAAGTGTGGCCTTACCAAGGCATTATAAAGTTGTATTAACACTTCACATGATCTTGAGTCTATCCCTCTGTTTATGTAGCCTAGCACTGTGTTGGCTTTTTTGGCAGCTGCTGCATACTGCTGGCTCATATTTAAATGGTTGTCCACTAGGACTCCAAGATCCCTCTCACAGTTACTACTATTGAGCAAGGTACCACCTATACTGTACCTGTGCATTTTGTTTTTCTTGCCTAAATGTAGAACCTTACTCTTTTCACCATTGAATTTCATTTTATTAGATAGTGCCCAAAGTTCAAGTTTGTCAAGATCCTTCTGTATCTTAAGCCTATCTTCTGGAGTGTTTATTGTTTGATTCATGCAAACTCACTCAAATGTATTTTGTAATTTATCAATTATCATGATAAAAAACCACCTTGGTTTACATTGCTGCTTAATATTTAGCCACTAAGTATTATGCCTCTAGAGCAGTGGTAGTCAACCTTTTTCTACCTACCGCCCACTAATGGATCTTTCTTGATGGAAAAATTTCCTTACCGCCCACCAGTTTTTGCACAAGTGCAGAACATGAGCATATTTCTTTTTTTCAGACATGGGTTCTAAATTTGTTTCACAATTTATCAACTACTTTTACTCTTACGTTTTGATCTGCATTCCACACAGTGCTTTTTTCCCTCCTCTTTTCCCTTTTATTACAAGTACCAAAAACAATGCTGTATTAGGTGCCAATTTTTATTAAGTGTCACCATCAAAACAAAATTCCTTTTCCTGCCTTCTAGTATTTCACTATATCAAGGATCTCTTTTCCCCTTTTTTATTTTCTCCTTCTTCTTCCTTTACTTATTTCTTTCTTTTATTTTATTAGATAGCAAAACTTAATTTATAAGCCAGACTAAACACTGCTTACTCTCCTCCTTTATTTTCTCTCCTTTTCTCTATTTTTCTTTCCTTTTTTGTTAATTTTTTTTATCTTTTCCTTTTTATCTCCTTTGTTTACCTTCCTTAGTACAAAAGTAAGGCTGAGCTAGTTAGCCCACTTATTATTATTAGCCAACAACAATTCTCTCCTGCCTATAACTTTTCTTATTCCTATTTTGCAACTGCTCTGCTCTGCTTTATTTTATAAGATAACAAAACCTATCTGCCTGTCCCTGCTATCAGTTTCCATTCCTTCCCTTCCTCTTCCCACATGCTTGCTTGTTTGCGTGCACGCACACGTTGGTTTATTGATGTGTGCGCTCGCGATTGCCCACTCGCTCAAAAGGAGGTTTAAACCTCCGAAGTCTCTACCGCCCACCTGGAATTCCAAAACGCCCACTAGTGGGTGGTAGGGACCAGGTTGATGACCCAAGCTCAAACATTTTAATTATTCTGTAATCCACAGACTGAAGAAAGAAGAATTGTGCCAGAGTTGTTACAGAAAATGTTTGATAAATTGGGCAAGAAGTTATTTAAAACAATAAATGCTAATTTGGCAGCTTTTGAAGAGAGAATGAAAGAAAAACTTGCAAAGGGGAAAGTGAAAATAGAAGAAAAAAGTAAAAAGATGGAAGAATCTCAAGAGCAAACTGAAGATGTAATACAAATTAATGACAAAGTGGAAATTTTTAAAAGTAAAACAGAAGTTATAAATCATTAATTTGTTTTTATTTCTATTTGCTTCCTGGAGTTGTGCAAGATGAACAGTTCTTTAAGTTTAATCAATGGATAAATAAATAAGTAATGATTTATATATTGTATTAAAACATCTCTCTCTTTTTCTTTGAAGATAGTTCACAATTACTGATCTTTATCAGGCTTGGAGAGTGGCCAGACCGATATCTTTCAGATGCCGCAATACTTGGCAATACTTGGCAAGAATGCAGAAATGAACTAATTGTCTCTTGCAAACAACCCTCCCCTCTCACTCCTCTTTTATTCCTTATGGGAGGGGTCATTCACCATCCACCTGTGGCCTTACTCCCAAGTTGACCCTTGTTCCTTAGCTATTCCCTTTTTCTGGCAACTCTGCGCATGCACACACTGGGAACAGGCTCCAGTTGTTCGTCTGCCTCCAAAGGCAGCTGATAACTCTCAGATGAGACTTGCCTCATCTCTGCCTCCAATGCAGAGCACTCATCAGAGCTTTCCCCAGATTCTAGGACTGGCCCATGTTCCTCCCCAACCTCCTCACTGTCTGAATATGCTGCCAGCTCCTCCGGCCACTGGTGGACCACATTAGATAGATAGATAGATAGATAGATAGATAGATAGATAGATAGATAGATAGATAGGTAGGTAGGTAGGTAGGTAGGTAGGTAGGTAGGTAGGTAGGTAGGTAGGTAGGTAGGTAGCAGTGACGTGCAGTCAGGGGAGGCAGGGGAGGCAGGGCCTCACCACTGTCATCATGAAAAGAAAAAAAATGTAAAAGGAAAAAGGCTGAGGTGGTTGCTGCCAGAGTCACAGTGGATGACTCTGCTTAGTGCTTAAATGTTTAAAAAAGCCTCTAAAAAGTGCCCTGTACAGGAGGAGGCGGGAGAACCACGTGTCTCATTTAGTCTATCTTTATGATCACTCGAGCAGAGTTAAGCAAGGGTTAAAAGCTGAAAAATTCCTTATGTAGATGAGGCACTTGGTTCTCTTGCCTCCTCCTGTAGAGGGCGTTTTTTTAGAGGCTTTTTTAAACAGTTAAGCAGAGTCATCCATTGGGGACTCTGGCAGCAGTTAACCTAGCCTGACCTCAGCAGCTCTTGCCTTTTTCCCTTTACATTTTTACATTTTCATCATGGCAGACAAGAGCAGAGTTGAAATCCTTTGTGAAACAGCTGGAAAAGGTATGTGGGTCAGAGGGAGGGGAAGGAATTCAAAATAAATGTAATTTGTAAGTGATTGTATTATTGTAATTAATTTGTGTGTGTGTGTGTGTGTGTGTTTTACCTGCCTCTGCTGGCATGCAGGCTGGCACTTTTTTTATGTTAGACATAGTGTCAGGGCTTTTGGACATAGCGGCAGGGATTTTGGACATAGTGGCAGGGCTTTTGGACATAGCGGCAGGGCTTTTGGACATAGTGGGATGCCTCTATGTCGGACACAGCGGCAGGGCATTCGGACCGGCGCTGTGTCTGCCATAGAGGCGGGATGCTTCTATGTCAGACACAGCAGCAGGGCTTTTGGATGCCCCAGCACTGTGTCCGCTATAGAGGCGGGACACCTCTAAGGCGGACATAGCGCCAGGGCGTCCAAAAGTCCTGCCGCTGTGTCCGGCATAGAGGCATCCCTTCTCTATGGCAGACACAGCACCAGGGCGTATGAACGCCCTGCCGCTGTGTCTGACATAGGGCAGCTTTTGCCCGCTTGCCTCACCAGCCATAAACCTCACCGCACTTGTAGGTAGGTAGGTAGGTAGGTAGGTAGGTAGGTAGGTAGGTAGGTAGGTAGGTAGGTAGGCAGGCAGGCAGGCAGGCAGGCAGGCAGGCAGGCAGGCAGGCAGGCAGAGATTCAATACTTCAAGTACCTTTCTACCTTTTCTCCAAAAAGGTAAGTGGGCAGCAGAATAATTATTCTCTTAAAAGAAAAGAAAACGATCTATAACAATAGTTCAGTAAGTTATTATTGTGAAATTCTAAAGGGATATAATCAGGAGTTCCCTTGCATGCTGTGAACTTACATTCTGGTATACATAAAACAGGAATACATTGGTATTAGATTTCTAATACTTCCTATCTGAAGGGTAAATAGCTAGGAAACATGTGTTTCATATTTTATTTTACCATTGCCTCTTGAAGAAAAATTTAATTACATTGTTATACTTTTCATTTAAAAAAGGAGATTTGCTTTAACAAAAAACGTAAAGAGCAAAAACAGCCAGAAGATGAATATCTAGAGTCATTTTTCTTCTCGATAATTTCTGAAATAAAAATGATGACTCAGAGGCTTATACTAAGGTCTTTATCACCATGCCTCTGCAGTTTGCAGAAGATTTTAGCTTATCAATCTCTCATACAGATCAGACTAATAATGCACCAAACTTCTTTTCTGACAATATGTGAGATGAAATGGATTACTTATTGGACTCATCCATCATAGTCCTTAGTTCTAAAAAAAAATATCTTTACCTATGAAATGCACGGGAATTAATAGCATGGCCTTAAAAATATTTACATATAGGAGAGGAAATAATATATTTGCAGGGCACAGGCGTCCACTACATTACAAAGGAATGAAAAAAAAAATCATGAAGTCTGTATCATTAATGCAAATCTTATTATCTACATAAATCATATTGCAAGTGTAATAAGATCTGTTCTAATGTCAAGTATAATTGAATTATGTAGCGCTTCAATCATATGTTCATAGTTGTCATATTGGTATTTTTGGACTACCCATGAATGGGCCTGGTAACTTGTCATTTAAAAAAAAAACTTTGTTGAAGTAACCCAATGACATGTTGGTATATTCTGATTATTAATTACTAATTATTTTGATATTTTGAAGAAATTACATGACAAACTATTGTCAGAACAATAGTTGTTGCCGATTTTAAATAACAGCCCCAACATTAAATTATAATGTTTTTTTTGCTTACAAATATAGCTATTTATGTTATGCACATCAAAGTTATTATGGTTTATTCAATAAAAATAGATAAGCAAGTATCAGATAAATAAACCATGGTGATTCATGTGAACAAATTATTACTAAGGGTAGAAAAAAGAATTAATTGTCATCCTTGTTCCCTCACTCTTAGCTGATATCCTTATGCCTGTCTATACTACAGCAGGTACTTACAACATTGCCAAACAAGAATTGTTTCTTCTTCCTTTTGTTGATTAATATGGTAGCATCTACATTATTATGTATCTTGATTGGTGGACTCTAACCCTAACCCTAATATAACTTCTTTAGAGCTTCTGTATTTACAATTTGATGCATTATTGTATGAAATCACACTAGACATAAAAGATATTTCAACAGCAACAACCCATCACAACTCAGAATTTCTTACCTATATATACAAATGAGTAAATACATACTACAAATCTTATATATAAACTTATATAATCCCGTCAAATCTAATTAAAAGAGAATAAAATTACTTTTCAAATAGCTAATGATATCAATAAAAGTTGTCTTATTGGAATTCTTGAAGTTTTCTTTTCATATATCTATCATAAAAATAATGAAAAGGAAAAAAAACTGACGAGTTAAGATATTGAAGAACAAGTATTTTCATTGAAAGAGCATTATTCCACATAATTTGTCCTTAAATGATATTTTTGTTTATGTTTCAAGTGATTTAAGCATCAGACAAGAAAGGATTTAACACTAAGTAGAAAAAGATTTAGGAAAGCATGGGTGTCTGCAGACAGGATGAAAGGGATTCACACAAATATGTGAATCACATTAGTGTGACCATGTATCTGATGCCAATGATATTAGTCTTGCCATTTGTCTGGTGGTGTTAGGATACATGTAATTTCATTTTGGCTTGTATCAGAGAGATATACCCATAAGCTGCCATTTGCTACTAAATAGTACAATTATTCTGTTATTGTTACTGTAAATGGTTTACTGCTTTATTGTGTCTAATGTCCCAGTTATTGAAATAGCTAGTTTTGATTTCTTTGTATGTCCCACTCCAATGAAGCCAGACTGTGTTATTTTATAAGCATTCTTAATAAGCAAAGAAATATTAATCAGAATATATTACTTTAAATAAACACTTCAGCAAAGGAGATGAATTTTAATGTATAAACTGGCCCATCAGATTATCTAAACAGAGATTTTAACTGCAATATACCTGCTTCTTTGGCACTATTGAATTAATGACATTGAAGTTATGCATCACCTTAAAGGTAAAGGTTTTCTATTTGTCTTCCATTAACCATGCATTTAATTTGACACAGTCAGTGAACAGCTTCCTTTCTGATTATTTTTATGCTTTTATCTTGTCATTAGCATCCAGCCACAGATATGCATGCTTTCTATGTAATTATAGAGCACTTAGAGGTGCTGGGGAAAAAAAACCCTAACAGATCCTGCCAAGCCATTAAATTAATCTTAGGGCATGATCAGAATACATACTGGATTTAAAATCATGACCGCACAGTTCCCCTATATTGACAGAATTATGAAATGAGACAAGATGGTTTTAATAATGTGTAAGTTCATTAAATCTTCTTAAATTTTACTTACAGTGTTTCCAACACTGAAAAAGAATCCTGTTTTAGGGCAATTACTTTTGGCAAGTGCTTGGGAATATGGGTCTTAACTTACCAGTTCCCTGCAGTGTAGCACATACTGTAATTTTAGAGAAAGGATTCAAATGCTGCAAAGTAGACATTTTTAATGATGGATAGACAATGCTTTAATTACAGCGAAGAAAGGATGTGTCAACTCACAAAGCATCCCTGGCCTGCTCTTGAGTTGCCATAGGCAGGAGGGGGAAATACTGATGGAGCAGCATGGCAGCCACAACCAGAAATACATTCCATGCATACCTTTCTCTTTTTTTTTTATTCTTACTTTTTTTTTTTAATTCAAATATGTTTTATTTTCATTTTCATTTTCACTTCATACAGTCACATATATACTGTGCATAACCGGGGCCATATAACATTGAGCAATAAACACAGCCATCCTTGTCAAAAATACTCCCCAAAATACAAACCCAATATACCACTTCAACCCTCCATACACCCTTTCTTTCACCCCCCTCCAACTTTCCTTTCTCCCCTCCAACATTCCCCTCTCCTACTTCCCCTCCCCCTCTATCACTCCTTTCTCCCAATACACTCCCTCCCTTCCACCTCACCCTCCTTCTGATCCTCTCTCCCACCCTCTCTACCCCTCTTTCTTCTTTCCCTCTGCTCCTCCCTTCGGTGTATTTCTACTATCTATCAATATATTCAGCTTCTTATTTTTACACTAGAATTAAAAAGGCAACAGTATACAAGTGCAATCATGTTACTTTAAAATCTAGCACATACTATATTTCCCCCCTCCCCCCTCCCCCCTATGACCCCACCTCCCTTCCCCTCCCTGACTTCCCAGAGCCCGTACACGGTATAGCTTTTTATCAAACACAGTCTAAGATATATTGAAACCAAGGAAATTTTTTAAAAAAAGAAAGAAAAAAGAACAAAGAAAACAAAAGTCTATAAAATCTCTGCGTTGAACTCAGCTTCTTGCCATTACACAAACTTTAAGCAGTTTACATTGTTCCTAATCTTAGTTGTTTGATTACCTGCAGGATTTCTCCAAAAGTTATTTGTGAGTTCAACTTTTGCCTGTACTCTTCTCTAACTAGGGGTATTATCTCTTTATCTAAGTATCTGTCTATATCTAAACCCTTAATTTTGTCCCCTTTGTACCTCCTTCCCTCTATAACACAATTTGGATACATTTCAAATTATTCTTTTGATTTCCTCTTCCAATTCTTTTCGTTTTTGCCCTTGTTTTTGTCTATGTATTTTGTTTATATTCATCAGTACTCCTCTCATATATGCTTTACTTACATCCCCTACAAATTCCATGAATATACCCTTATTCGTATTCAGAACAAAGTATTCAGATGGCAATTTTTTACAATCATTAATATACTTTTCATATCTAAATAAACTCTCATTCGACCTCCAAGACCTTCTTGCCTGCACTACCCTTCCCAATTCCGTCCAGACTGGGTTATGATCCAAACGGACCCTCGCCGCAATCTTTGTCTTCTTCACCCTAGAAAATAAATCATTAGTGATTTGTATAAAGTCAATCCTTGAAAGGGATTGATGTCCATCAGAAAAAGGGGTGAAGTCATGCGCCTCTGCGTTTCTTTCTCGCCAAACATTTCTCAATTCGAAGTTGTCCATCAAGTCTTTTTCCCTTCTAGAATTAGGTCTAATGCGATATATCTTCCAAAGGGATCTGCTTCAATTAATTCAGCCTTAATGTCTTTTCTTAAGTATACAACTATACCATTTTTCTTTTCCGTAGCAGAGGTCACAAAATATTGACCAAGTTCGGGGTTGAACAGATATTTTTGATCAGTTAATTTGATATGAATTTCTTGCAGACAAATTATATCGTTCTTGAACTGTTTGAGATAGTGAAATATTTTCTTTCTCTTCTGTAAAGAGTTCAGACCATAACTCCTTGATCAATGGCCAATGATTATGAAGGTTGTTGCAATATGCCTTGTTTTCCCATTCGTCTGGTAGTCATATGGCTAGATCTTTGTTCCCTGGTCCCTTGCCCTTCCGGAAGGAGTAAATGGTGCTTTTTTGTCTGGTAGTTGTGTGGTTTGCTGTTTATCTTGTCCTTCTCGTGGTCTTTCTCCAGATCCAGATAATTCAGGGTGTCCCACCTTCAGGGTCTTGTGATAAAAATCTCGGGCTTCCCATACAGAGTTGAGACGATATTTTTGCTTATCAAATGTAATTATGATACCAAATGGCACATCCCATCTATACTGTATCTGACGGTTTCTGAGTTCTTCCACTAGAAAAGCATAATCTCTCCTGGCTCTTAGCATTTGGGGTGGTATTTCTTTCAAGACAATCAAGTCCTGTCTGCCAATTTGAAGCCTGGTATTATAAGACTTTTGTAGTATCATGTTTCTAAACTCTCTTGTAGTAAAATATATAATTACATCTCGGGGGAGTTGGCTCTGTTTTGCCACCCAAGAGTTAGCGCGATAAATTTTTTCGATCTGCCAGTCAAAGTTGGACCCCGGTCTTTCCACCAGATGGTTAAAAGCCTCTGAGAAAATCTGCTTCAAGTTCTCCTGTTCATTTTCACGCAGCCCCCTGACTCTTAATGCAAGCTCCATCTGTTTGTAATGTATCATAACAATTTGTTTTTCAGCGTTTTCAACTTTTTGTTGCACCACTTCAATTTTGGATGTCAAGTTAGTGTTGGCTTCATCAAGAACCTCTAGCTTATCTTCCATTTCAGAAACATATTCTGTCAATACAGTTACAAGTCCCACCATATTGTCCTTTGTTTTGGCAATCCTAGCATCAAGCTTATCATATAAGTCTGCATTAAATTTCTTTATCTCCTCTCTGAATTCTCTGAAAGTTTCTAAATTCTGCTCTCTAAATTCTCTAAGAGTCTCAAAAAAAAGTTCTTTCATTAGCAAATCTCCAGTAGGGGGCATAGAGGGTGGAAGCTGCAACTTGGTGCCAAGTGCGTGAGATGTGCTCCTAAAAAGAGGTCTCCCCGAACTTAATTTTGATGCCATTATATCTTTTCTTCAAGCAATTATTCAACAATTATTCAAACTCTGCTGGCCCGTTGTGTATCTTACGAGGGAAGAAAGTATTAAGTCCCCCCTTTATTTGTTCTTAGAGGTTTTTCAAAAGGTTTCAGAAAAGAGCATTGTAACAAAGCAGGTTTCAAAAGATTAGCATTGTAACGAAACAGTTCAACAGTTCATATTCATCTCTGTTTGGAATGTCTCTATATTAACAAGGAGTCTTTTGAAGCTTTTAAAAGTTGATAAGAAAAAAGTCTTGTAAGCTCTTCAGAGAAACGAAACTAATTAGTAAGAGAATGCTATCTGACTGTTCCTTTGATCTTTTTCTTTGCCGGACAGTTAGGGAATGTGGCACCCACCATTTTAGGAGCTTATTTTTTTAGAAACCAAGTGCACAAAGAAAGCTCTTTCTTTTGAAAAAAAAAGGCAGATAAGGTTCTCAGGTACGGACTCTGCTTGTATTAATCTCAAATAAATATATCAAAAATTGTCCTAAGCAGGGGTTCCTTACTTTGCGCCATAATGATTACAGCAGGAATTCCTGGCACGGAGATGTGATTCAGCCTTCGGTTGCCCCCCTTCCATTCGCAGCACAAAAAAAAAAGCTGCAAACTTCAAAGAAAAGCTCTTACCAGCTGGATCTCTCTCTCATTCTTCTTTGCCTGAAGAATGAGATATCTACCAGGTATTTAGGCAGATAACGTGGCCAGGAACCCGGGGGCAGCTCGTTAAGCTGCTGCCATCAGCAAGGTCCTGCCCCGGAAGTCCCATGCATACCTTTCTCAAGGTTGTTTCCCTGCATACCTGCAACAGCCAGAGAGGCATAATCTCTACAGCCCACGAAAGTGCTCCATTGAGAACGTGATTTATGACACACCCTGGGAGGAGAGGGGAAACAGGGTCAGAGTTGGACCGTAAATTATGTCGGGGCAGAGCTGGCTTCACTTGGGTATATGCAGACATATTGTTCCTAATAAATAACTGGATTTCTTTTGAAGCTTGGCTCAAACCTCATGATTTAATTAGGGCATCCATCAGAACCCTGACAGGATGTTTAAATCCTTTGGCTGACAAACTGGTTTTCCTCCAGATTTTGGTTGAAATTTCCATTTCTGTAACACTTTTTTATTGACATATTGACCTGTCTTGAAGTTGGAATCCAAATTATTTGAAAGACACCAGATTTCCCATCTCTTGGATTAAACTTCCACTTGCATGATGTGACCATTTTCAGTACTGCTATTAATCAAATCAGATCCAACCAGAAGTGACATAGTCAACATCTTATATATTAAGTCATCTGAAAATATCTCTGATTTTGACTTTTAGTTGCTTATTGTGAAAAAGCATTCATATTGTTGTTCTTATTGTACAAATACTGTCTTAATACCTTCTAGAATAGGACTAAAGAACCTCTTTCCTTTGAAATATTTGTAAATTACAATCCCCAGCAGGCCTCAAAAATCATGACCTAAAGCAAGAAAAACTGAGAGCTGTTCAACAATCTCAAGTTCCATATCTCTGAAATATCCTTCTATTTAATGCTCAGTGTATGTAATTTCCTTGAAAAATCTCACCTTTCTATAATGTACTTTTTGCTAAGTGATAAATATTTTAGTACATTAGAGCTGCAATATATTGGGTTTCCAGATATTTCAAAAAGTCCTTATCTGTTCAGTAGGTTTTTTTACAATGCAGTTTGGCCATTAAATAGCCCTCTTATACAATACCTATAGTTCAAATAAGGCTACTCACAAAGTGAAATGCAGATGTAATTTTTAAAACATTGTAAAATTTGATTCTTGTTCATGTTTTATCCACGGATTTCAATTTTCAGTGAGCAGTGCCACTAAGCACATTGCAAA
This sequence comes from Thamnophis elegans, assembly GCF_009769535.1. Taxonomy (NCBI): domain Eukaryota; kingdom Metazoa; phylum Chordata; class Lepidosauria; order Squamata; family Natricidae; genus Thamnophis; species Thamnophis elegans. The sequence continues at coordinate 94,468,755 of NC_045543.1, forward strand.
TTAGGCATCCCATTTTACTAAAATCTGCTTTTCGGCACATATGCCATCTGCTAGTATTTCACTGAGAACAACAGACTATAATTCAGATCTTTAACTCCAAAAACAACAGACAGTAATTCAGATCTTTAATTACAGCACTAATTTTTCCAGTAAGTTCATTGATCTGTTTATATTTTTTGGTTAAAGCTGTTTTATGAGAAATTTGAAAAAGATATTCAAGGTTGTTTAAATGAGGAGTGGGAAGGAAGAACTGCCATTGACAATTGGTTTCAAAAGAAGAGCAGTGTTGAATTCATGACAAAATTCACCATCAGTTTACTGGAAAACAAACAAACACAAATTTCCTAGTTATTATTCTCAGAAAAAAAATAGGAATGGATACTAGCACTATCTTGGCTATATTTACATTCCATTGAAGAAAGTACAAAAATAATTCTTTACAAGAACTATTGTAAGCATAAATCATATGCAACCAGGCAGATCATACCCTTTCCTGATGCATAAGCACTGAACAGAATAGCTAAAAGGACAATTTAGGGATATATAATAATTTATTTCTTTACTTATTTATCAAATGCATATGGCTGTGCATCTCATAACAAGTGACTCTGGAGGACATACAGCTGTCTCCCTCCCCCACTTTCTCATCTACCCACCTACCTACCTACCTACCTACCTACCTACCTACCTACCTACCTACCTACCTACCTACCTACCTACCTACCTATCTATCTATCTATCTATCTATCTATCTATCTATCTATCTATCTCAGTGGTGGGTTCCTATTGGTTTGGACTCGTTCGGCCAAACTGGTAGTAGCTTGGCAGCCTAGGTCACTGGAACCAGCAGTGGCAGAGGCCTGCAATACCCCTGAACTGGTTCTCCCGGTGGTGCTGTAGGTGCCACCATCTTGTTTTTCGCTTCTGCGCCGAGCAATTTTAGTTGTAATGCGCATGCACGCGCATGTGAAACACCTCTGAGCAAACCAGCAGTAGTCTCTGCCAGAACCCACCATTGATATTATCTATACACACACACAAACACACACACACACACACACACACACACGTAAGAAGCAGTCAGATTGAAAAGTTTAAAAAGCATAAAACACACATAAGATTAGATCATCAAGGGAGCCCCCTCAAGATTTCACTGGTCCTCTGAAATCCATAAGCCAGATGGATATGTTTGGAATGTTGAGGATATATATGTTTATACACACACGCAGGGATACACACACACACACACAAACACACACACACGCTTCCTACTATTCCTGTTTAATGACAGATATACTGATGGGCTTAGACTAGACTTAGCCTTCCTTCCAAAATATTTTTATAAATTTTATTTATTATATTTATTACATTTATATACTCTATATCTTTTCGTGAAACAAATCTGAATGGCTTAATTTATTTTAAAAAATTGATTTATTTTGGCAGAAGCATTGGCAGAAATGATATTGAAGCTGGTAGCTGGTGCATTCTTCTGAATCCTGTAGTAATTAATAAATGTAACTGAAGATTAGATGAATCAGGAATCTGGATGAGTACCAATGGAAATGCCCATAGGTATACTAGCACTCTGGAGCATCATGTTGTAGTCCATATATCTATATTAATAGAAGTCCTCCTTAAACCATCCCACTGGAAACCTGCCCAGATAGAGGCTGTATATCAGGTCTGTAAAGGATTAATCTAGGGATGGGAAATTAATTTTCCAAGGGACCATATGAGAAACCGGGAGTGTTATGGAGGGCCTCCACCAACACAGTCCCCCTACCATGGCTCCATTCCTCACTGTCAATGTTGCCCCAGCCTGCCATTGATTCCCTGCCCATTGCCAATGGCTCCTCAGATCTCCTGCCCTACTGTTGATACCACCACCCAGTTGATGCTGACACTGCTGATGCTATGGACCAGACAGGGAAAGCTGAATGGCCAGATGTGGCCTGCAGATTGTAAAATGCCAAGGTCTGGATTAATCTGTAGGGACATGACCAAGGGGATTTCTTATGAAAGCAATGGGCTTTCTTTCTTGTCCATGCACTCTTCTCTATAAGAATGTACAAGAATATACAGAATTAGGTAAAAGGGGATGTAGAATTGGATCAAGAATTACACATTGGTCCTAGGCAGTGGTGGGTTGCTGCTAGTTCGGCCCGGATCGGCTGAACTGGTAGTAGCAGTGGTGGTAGGCTCCGCCCACCCAATCGGATGCTTCTGCGCATTCACAGAAGTGTCACGTGTGCAAGTGTGCACGGGAGTGTGCTTGAACCGGTAATAAAAAAAATTGGCAACCCACCTCTGGTCCTAGGCCACTGTTTGTTTCCTGTATGGCTATGTCCCTATGTCATTAAAACTTGGACTTTAAGGAATAGGACACACATTCATATCATGGAGAAGAAAGACCCCTAAATATGACTCCTTTGTCTCTTCCCCACATTGACTACATTCGTAAACAAATTGTATCATGTAGTACATTCACTCTAAAATATTTAATGTTTGTACAACTTCAGTGCATTCAGGATTCTGTAATTTGAGTAGGAGTGGAATGATAAATCTATGGGTTTTTGTATTATCTCTTTTCAACCTTTCTTTGTACACTGTGTGAAAATACCTGGACATGCTTTCTTAGGGAATAGGATGGTAAAGCAGACATTTTTCTACCTCTTTCATAACAGTAATTCCTCCTCACACAGAGGACACTGTCAAAGCACACTAATTTACTTCAGTATTACTTCTGAACCTAATGTATAAATGATGCTTATATTAAACAGTAGATGCATATCCTTCTCATCCATTTTAAGATTTTGATAATGACTCAAATGAAAACAGAAGCATTTTACTTTATTACCTCAGATGTTAAATATTTTATTTCACATTTATCATAATCAATTTGTTTTGTTTGTTTCTGAAGAAGTCCTTGTCCAATGTGCTACTTTTATTAATGTTGCTTCACATGTAATAAGTACTATAATAAAAATAGTAAACAAAGCATTTAATTAGATCTTGATCAACTATTCCACCATTTAGATTTTCAGTACAAAAGTGCTTTCTGGGATAATGAAAGAGGATGCCAAGACTCTTTAAGACTATTCTGTGTTTTTTCTTGAACCTTTTCGTAAATTCCATTAGTCAGCTGAGGCTTCTGACCATTCCTCTCTTCTAAGATTTCTTTCAATTTATGTTAACTCCAATGATCCCTAGATATTTTAAGTAAATTCTTGGCTAGAGATCTCAGTCTGAAATAATTTTAGCTGACCACAAGAGAATTAGAGATATGACTGATCCTCCTAATTCTTTCAGGAGCTTTCATATCATTGACTATGGAATCATTCTGGTATTTAGGTTAAAAGACACTATTGTTTCTATTCTATTGTACTCCAGAGGAGCGTGTCAAGAAGACATTCATTCACATGAATATTTTAGAGATCCTCTGATCTATTCTACTGCTGAAGTCGTAATTTGCAATTCAGATACAGTGGGATCAGCCCTAACACAAATTCATCCTCTTTTATTTTTATATATCTAATGAAGGAGAGCTTACCATCACTTGAGATAGTCAGTCAAATAGCTCTTATTGTTAAAAAGGTTCTTCCAAGTTTTTTTTAAAAAAATAGCAGTAGCACTTAGACTTATATACTGCTGCGTAGTGGTTATACAGCCCTCTCTAAGCCGTTTACAGAGTCAACATATTGCCCCAATAATCTGAGTCCTCATTTTACCCACCTTGGAAAGATGGAAGGCTGAATCAACTTTAAGCCAGTGAGATTTGAACTGCTGAATTGCAGCTAGCAGTCAGCTGAAGTAGCCTGCAGTACTACACTCTAACCACTGTGCCACCTTGGCTCTTCCTTCCTTCCTGATTATAGCTACCAACTAATTTTTAATTTGCCCTCTGTAGAAAGATGGAATACATCTCATCCATCTTTCTTTATCTATACTCTGCTTTTTTATCCCATAATGAGTTGAAAAAATATGTTAAAATGCATATTAAATTAGAAATAAAGAAACCATGAGTTCTAGCCCCACAAAGCCAACTTGGTGACATTGAGTCAATCATCCTCTCAGTTTTTGGAAGTTGGAAATGGAAATCATTTCTTAAATATTGCCAAGGAAATTTATCCAAGCATCTGCCAGGAATCAGTATTGACTCAATGGTCTATAAATGTGCCATCTCATACAGACACAGATGTAGTTTTAGAGATTTTCTAAACATTAGTGTGAGACACAGTGGCTTAAAAGATACTGAGACTGTCTATAGCAGTGTCCTACAACTGCATGATGGAGTGAACACCTGGCACTTACCTCAGCTCCTGTCAATCTAGCAGTTTGAAAACATGTAACTGCAAATAGATAAATAAGTACCACTTTGGTGGGAAGGCAACAACATTCTGTGTTTTGCCATATGCTTTGTCCTGTGATATCATGCTGGCCATATGACAGTGGAAATTTTTTTGGAGAGCACTCACTCAATGGTTTAGTGGACCACCATCTCCTAAAGTCAGCTATGACTAGTGCAGTAAAACCCAGAGAGATACCTTCACATTTTACCTAAGAAAGGGACAAATACAGTTCCCCAAGGAGGATATACCCTAGCCTGGTACCAATGCAGGAGAAGGCTCTCTCCCGTGTATCAGAAAGACGGGCTTCTGGAAACAGGGGCAACTCTTAAAATGCCTCTCCTGCTAGCCTTATAGCTCTGCAAGTTTTGCCACAACTATAAGGAAAGCCAGCTCTTACATAAATCCTGTTAAGAAGGGATGTGATTCGACAGGCAGCAATAACTGCCATCAATCTATCTGACCCAAGAAAACACAGTGTTAATGCATTCAGTGTAATTGGAAAGCACTTATCTGAAAATCAAGTGACAGCTGGGAATCAAAGAATGCTTTCAGAGTGTAAAACAGGCAGAACCTCTGTTTCCTGTATACCGGTAGCATTGCAATCTTCTTTGGTTTTAATTCTAGTTGTTCCTCCTCACTCAGGCCATTATTGAACTTAGTCGACATTCAAGAATACTTACAGCTTCCTTAGAATTAGATGATATGGAATAATAGAACTGGGTGTAGCTGATGACACCCAATTCCAAAATAAACCCAATCTATCATGTCATCCCATTGAACAGCTCATTGAGCCTGACTCTCACTTCCCTCTGGATATGCTCCATTTGTTCCCTCCACTCTTACAATCTCCCTGAGAACTTTGTCCTGCTGAGTTTCTCAAGGTTTACTTTTGCCTTCAGTGCTTTTTTTAATGTTTATATTAAGCCACTAGAGAATGTTTGCCAGTATATAGGATTAGATATCAACAGTATCTCAGTGACGCTAAACTTATTTTCTTTTCCCAAACCATTTTTTACCACTTTTCTTTAATGGAAATGGAATAGAATGAATAGAAAAGTAATAGAATGAGTCTGTGTTTGGGGAAAAATGCTGTTTTACAACAGCAGTTCAGTCTGTCCCATTTTTTTTTTAAAAAGCAACATTTAAATATGAATTTTCATTTGCTTTTGAAATCTATGTTTTCTCATTTATTTATTTTTTAAAGAGAAAGACTCTGCTGGGAATAGAAAAGCTGATGGAAAGCTAAATTCTGATTTACATGTTGAAATATTGGAATAGAACCAATATTTTTTTCCATCAACCTTCATATTTCTCAATAATATGTTGAATGTGACAGTCAATTCTTATTAGCAAGTTTGTCCTGGAGAAAGAACCTATGCCAACTCCATATTGATATAATATGCATGAAGCTAATACTTATCCCATTTTCTATTCTTCCTGGTGCCAAATGGATGATTCATTTTCATCCATTCAAAAAAATTGCTCTTGATTTTTTCTATATAAGATGAGAAGTAGATCAGTCATGCTTTTCTTTTCCCTTTAAACTGCATATTAAGTCTTTATTAAATATGTACTGTTCAAAGTAAATGTGACTGCAGCTGACATTTAAACATATATGTTTACAGTCAATTTCTAACAGGTTCTGTCAGCTGTGTAAGTCTCCCACAGTTTTGTTTTGCACAAGAGGAAAATATAAACTCCCTTTATGGTTTAAAATCATGTATTTTACCACTGCTGCAAGAGCCCAAATAGTATCTCCTGAAAGAGTTCTATTAAAATGCTAATAACAGTCTGTACCAGAAACCCATTTGCGAAATGATGGCCTGTGATTCTTAGTTCATAGATTAACAGGAAAAGCAAAATTAAAAATCATATGCATATAAACCCCGAATCCTTTGATAGACACTCTAGAGTAGGGAGGGGCATAGCAGAGACAGTAGTGTAAAACAGACACACACACAAACACGCACACACACACACACACACACAAAATATTACAGAAGAAAATTGCACTTCTTTTTATAGTTTTGCACTCCAGATTCCTTTTGAAATTCACTTGAAGCAAGAATTGATAGCCACCTAAGATGGACAAATTGTTCTGAAGAATTGTACTGTTAAGTATATATTAAGGTGACCAGATTTTCAGATTGGAAAAGAGGGACGCCCTTGACCGAGGGGGGGGGAGGCGGGGGGGGGGCTTGATTAAAAAAAAATTTTTTTGTCAAAAGGTCACCCCAGGACACTGAAACCAGCATAAATACGAATCTGTTGCCAAACAAAATTTTGATCACGTGACCATGAGGATGTTGCAACGGTCGCTAAGTGTGAAAAATGGTCAACAGTCACTTTTTTCAATGCCATTGTAACTTTGGTCACTAAATGTTTTCCCCCTCCTCGAGACTCCTCACTTCTTCCTTCATTCCTCTTGCTTATCTACCTTCACCTTATCTGTCTTCTGCTCTTTCCCTCTCTTCCTTCCTTTCTCCTTCCATCCTCTCTTCTTTCCTCACTCACTCCCTTCCTCCTTTTTTCTCTTCCTTCCTCCTTCCATTCTTTCAACTTCATTTCTTTTGCCTATCTATCTTCTCTGTCTTTCTGCTCTTTCCATTTCTTCGCTTCTGTTCCTTCCTCCTTCCCTCCTTTCCTATTTCTTCCTTCTTCCTTCCTTCTGCCTATCTACCTTCACCTTCTCTGTCTTTCTGCTCTTTCCCTGTCTTCCCCTTTCCTCCCTCCCTCCCTTCTTTCCTTTCTAGTTCCATCTTTTCTTCTTTCCTCTCTCCCTCTTTTTCTTTTTTCCTTCCTTCCTCCTTCCTCTTGCCTATCAACTTTTTTTATTTTTTTTTGTTACATAGACAACACATACCCACAACAATAAAAACAAAACAAAACAAAAAGAAAAAAACCCATCATCACATATAGCATGTCATTCAATGTTCCCTCTAATTTTTTTTCAGTGTGAGCGGAAAAGTACAGTGTGTGAGCGGCACAGTTTCATGCCTGAGCACCTAAGAGAGCCACAGTTTGAACTGCTGTCGCGTCTGCTGGACATTTGCGCAACCTTCCAAGCGTCAAGCGCCAATTGCGAGCGAGGTTTCAGCCCGATGAATGCCAGACATGAAAAGTGCCACTCAAAGACTATACTTTTCCCCTCACCCTGAAAAAAAAAGGCTCTCTGCTCAGCTTTTAGATTGTTAGACTGGCTAGAGAGAGACATGGCACCAACAGGGTCCTGGGTCCTGGCATTTTGCAGGCAACCTGTCCTCTCACATTCCTTTGGAATGCAACCCATCACATGTGAATTAGATTTTGCCAATTATCCTATTAAAAAATAACGCTATTATTCTAAAATATGACTAACTCAATATTAAAAACTGTAAATATGTAATGCTGATAAATAATACCAGTAATTGTTATTTAGTATGATTAAAATCAGTATTGATATATCAATATAATATCTATCGAAATTGACAATATACACTAAAATAACAATACAAATATATAATGTGGAATATAAATGTAATAAATATAATATATAAATGCAACATAAAAAACTCTCCCCCTTTAAAGTAGTAAGATCAATTAAATAGTCTAGCAAGTTTGGACAATATGCTATATGTTATGTTACTTAAGAATATATATACCTCAGAATCAGATACAACATCCACATCATTTCCAACTGAGTCAATAAAATCATATGCCATGCCAAAACTATTTTAAATAAAGATATGAAATTAATCAAGTCTTGCATTTATTTTTCAAAATGAATGTACAATTTTTTTATTATTTAAGTTTTGTACCCTATCTTTTCTAACTAACGTTAACTTTAAAAAGATGTTACATCAGACTACAATACAAGTAATTAAATGAAGACTAAAATAAGTGTTTTGGCATATTGAGCTTTTTATATTTCTTTCTTATATTTCTTCCTTAGTTGAGAACTTGCTCCTCAGCTTACTTACGCATTAACTGTTTGTTGCTTTTATGGTTTATTCATTCACTGCTCCATCTTCAGTTTTTTTCACAGGGGGCAGGGCTTCCTTCCTCCCTTCCCTCCCTCCCTCCACTCCTTTGGCCACCAATTTTGATCCAATTCTCTCTCTCTCTCTCTCTCTCACACACACACACACACAAACGTTCTTTGGGGGGGGTTGAATTACTCCGCCTGACTGCGCAAAGTCGGCTCAGCATGTGTTCGGCCCCCACTTATGCCGAATCAAATCCGCGGCCGGTGGGACCAGGGGGTTGCATTTCAAAGCCGCCAGTCCTCTTGCTTCTTCTCCTTCACCAACAAAGCTCCCGCTGGCGTCCCCGCCCATGGCAGCGGCGCCTCTCCCTCCACGTGGAGCACCTGAGCTGGCCCCCACGTTATCCCTCCCCCTTCCTCCTCTGCCGTGCTTTTGAGGCCGCGGGAGCTAGTAGGAAAGCGGCGGAGGTGGAGGCGGCGGCAGGGATAACCCAGAGCCCAGATGACTCCGCTCGGAGCACCTCAGCTCAGCTGGGCTCTGGGTTATCCCTGCCGCCGCCTCCACCTCCGCCACTTTCCTACTAGCTCCCGCGGCCTCAAAAGCACGGCAGAGGAGGAAGGGGGAGGGATAACGCGGGGGCCAGCTCAGGTGCTCCGCGTGGAGGAAGAGGCACCACTGCGGGAGCTTTGCTGGTGAAGGAGAAGAAGCAAGAGGACTGGCGGCTCATCAAAACAAGCCTGGGGAGGTCCTTTGCAGGCGGCCAGTTCTAGGCGCCTGCAAAGAACTTCCCCACGTTTGCTTTACAGAAAACTCTGCGCGGCAGATAGAATCTGCTGCGCGGGGTTTTCTTGCGAGGTGCGCGGCCGCGCAGGCGCGCACCTTAGAGGGAACAGTGATGTCATTTGGTTACAAGTGTTTTAACATTTATCATTCTTATACATTTATTATTTCATTTAATAGGTTATAATATACAGTTTGGGTTGCTTTGTTTACCATCCCTTCCTCCTGTTATAACACCACCTTATTTTCCCTTTCTTTTCTCCCTTCCTCCCTTCTCTACTTTCTTCCTTCCTGCTCTCCTTTCCCTTCCTTCTTCCCTTACCTTTCTCCTACTCCTGCTCTTCCTCTTCCCCTTTCTACCCTCTCTCCCCCTCTTTCTCTCCTTTCCATCCTCCTCTCCTTACCTCTTTCTTCTTTCCATCTTCCTTTCATTCTCTCCTCCTTTCTCCCTTTCTCCCAACTCCCTTTCTGGGAGTTGAAGTCCACACACTTTCAAGTCTCCAAGGTGGAGAAAGACTGATCTATCTAATTAATATAATTATTTCTCCCTCTCTTTTTCACTCTCTCTCCAGCGCACACACGCAAATGCATAGGGCAGCCCACCTCACACACACGTAACTCCGGGCGGCTTACGGGAAGAGGACAGCCGACCACTCAACCACGCGGGGGGGGGGGGCAGGATTTCGCCAAGAAAAGTTAACTTTTCTGCGAAAGGGGCCGGCAGCCTCTCAGCTGTTCCCGGCCGGGGAGACCTCCCCCCACTTCCACTCCTGCGACCCTCCTCCTGCCTCCTCGGAGCTTCAAGCAAGCTAACTGGGAAGGCTGGGGAAGAAGAAAAAGCGGCGGCGCGGAGACGTGGCGGAAGCCCAGCTGCCGTTTCTCTTGCTGAGGGCGGAAGGGGAGGAGGAGGAGGAGAAAGTTAAAGTGGCAGCCGGATCCCTTCAGAAGCCGAGGCGGGAAACGTGCGTTTTGACAGGGCTTCCACAGCGCTGTGCAAGCCCTGCCAAAGTGTCCGTTTCCCGGGCGGGCTGCCGTTTCTCTTGCTGAGGGCGGGAGGAGGAGGAGGAGAAAGTTAAAGTGGCGGCCCGATCCCTTCAGCAGCCGAGGCGGGAAACGTGCATTTTGACAGGGCTTCCACAGCACTGTTTAAGCCCTGCCAAAGTGTCCGTTTCCCGGGCGGGCTGCCGTTTCTCTTGCTGAGGGCGGGAGGAGGAGGAGGAGAAAGTTAAACTGGCGGCCCGATCCCTTCAGCAGCCGAGGCGGGAAACGTGCATTTTGACAGGGCTTCCACAGCGCTGTGGAAGCCCTGCCAAAGTGTCCGTTCCCCGGGCGGGCTGCCGTTTCTCTTGCTGAGGGCGGAAGGGGAGGAGGAGGAGGAGAAAGTTAAAGTGGCGGCCCGATCCCTTCAGCAGCCGAGGCTAATTCTCTGCACGAACGAGAGCGTGGGGGCAGCGGCAGCCGCCCGCACAGAACTTCCACGCGCTTCAGGGGCTTCTGCGGGGGGGCGGGAGCCCCGGAAGCGAGAGGAAGTTCTCTGCGGGCGGCTGCCGCTGCCCCCACGCTCTCGGAGGCGGCGATCCCATTCACGAAGAGGCAGGAGGAGAGGTGGGGCCAGCGGCAGCCGCCCGCACAGAACTTCCACACGCTTCAGGGGCTTCTGCCGGGCGGCGGGAGCCCCGGAAGCGAGAGGAAGTTCTCTGCGGGCGTCTGCCGCTGCCCCCACCCTCTCCTCCTGCCGCGGCGAGCAGAAAATTCTCTGATTAGAATTAGATTAGATTACTCACCAACAAGCGCAGCTGCAACCCCAAAAGACGAAAGGAAAATGGAGACTCGCACAGGCGTCCTCAGGCTAAGGAGTCCAGCCAATCAGTGAGCTGGTTGGGATGGAAAATTTTCCATCCCAGCCAGCTCACTGATTGGCTGGAGTCCTGGCCAATTAAATCAGTGAGCGGCAGGCTGGGCTGGCTTAAATTTGTAGGTAGCAGATAGAACAGAACGATGAGCCAGCCCAGCAAGCTAGCAGCTGATGGGCGGGAGCTGCGAGCGCCAAAAAAGCGTGCTTTTTTAAAAAGCGTGCGGGATGCGGGAAAATGCATTAAAAAGCGGGGGTGTCCCGCCAAAAGCGGGACATCTGGTCACCTTAGTATATATATATACACACTACACAAACACACACACACACACACAGTAGCTTATTGTGCAGTAAATACTGGTTTTTACCATTGTTTTTTTCACTACATATTTTCTGACCATTGTTCTCTGAATTGCCCATAAGATATATTACTCTGGTGTGCCTCTGAAACGCATAAAAAGAGTTTGACAAATGCCTACTGCATATATTCAAATCCAGGTAGTTGCCTGATAAAAATTCCAAAGATATTGAGAGCTCAAATTATCCCAGTTGCAATCTTTCATGGTACAAGCTTTCACCAGAAGCTAAGGGTAGATAGAAACTTGATTCATCCAGTAATATTCCCACAATACTTTTAATATCCTTATGTGAAAAGACAAGATAAAAAAAGACTTTGTTTTATTGATTTTCGGGATTCTGGAAACACTACCAGTTTGGCAGGGTGCACAATTTATCCCAGTCGCATGTACTTTAAATTCTCACCAAATTTATAATGCTTCCATATAGCACTACATACTATCCTAGAAAAGAGAACTCCTAATTAAACTCCACTGATGAGAGTATAGTGACCCAAGCAGTGATAGGAAGGAACAGTCAAGATTTAGAGATAAAGCAAATGCAAATATAGTTAATAGTTCTCCAAAAAAACAATTGACATTAACATGCAATATTATGCTCATTGCTGTTCCACAGAAGACAATATACTCTAAAAGAAATCCATTTTTAAAAGGAAAAAAAATCTTAAAAGGAAAAAAAATCTTAAAATGAGAACAAAAAACCTAAAGCAAAGAGAAAAAAAACATTTTCCACAAAAAGAACTAGTCAGAGAACACATACCTAAATTAGATACAAAAAGAAAAATGCATTAGTAAAAAATATCAGACTATTCCACGCAACTGAATGTTGTGTTTTATGACATGATTACTATGACTGCAGTTTGAAACAGGGAACTCAACCTTAACCATATGGAATCTTATTGTCTTGTCTTGCCACTCTTTTGATATGAAGTTAACTCAAAGTCTGAGAATGGATTAATTAAAGCAATTCTTAGATTCTGGGTTATACATTTTCTTTTAAAATACACAATCCCTTTTTTCATAACAGTCCAAACTTGATATATGCAAAGTTCTTAATAGAGAGATCTGAGAGCCAAGGACTATAATTTGATAGAATTATAGAAGGATGACAACTGACCTTAAATCTCCTAAAATGCCCAAGTAAATGTTGGGCAGAAGATGTAACTCAATTCAAAGTAGTTAACTCGAAATAATTTGTGGGATATTGAAATTATTGCAATCTGTCTAAAAACCTCATCCTGCAAGGGACTGATTTAGTACAGTAATGAATGAATTGAACAGAATATTAATATAGCATAATATAATATAATGTATTATAGTAATAACATATAAGCAGTAACCAATAAGGATTTGCAAGTGGACATGACGCTTACCAAATATCCAAATTTCTTCACATTTATTGCATCTTCATAAGAGAAAGGATGGTCATGAGCTTGTTTTAAATAGTCTTTGAATATCCTACATTTAAAAAAATGTTTCTGAAGTAGGCCCTGACTTGTAACAGCAACACACAAATCCTGTGACTGTGATTAAAATCAATGAAAGTGCTGAGAGGAAAAATCTGTGCTTGGAGAAATAGAGATAGACAGAAAGAACACATTTTTACTGAGATTAGCATAATGAAAGAAGACAAAAGATGGAAGAAGGAGCAGGAACAGCAGGAGGAGGAAGAAAGAAGTAGTAGAAGAAGATGAAGAAGAACAAGGAGTAGGAAGAAGAAGAAAAAGAAGGAAGAAGGAAGGAGAAAGGAGCAACAAGGAGGAGGAGAAATCAGCATCTCCAAGCCATGTTTCAGAATGTTAGGTTAGCAGACAGCTTAGGGTGAATATTTGAAGAGTGCCTATTGTAATAGTACTAAAAAAGAATGCAGGAAGCAAGCAATATGAGAGTTCTTTTATGATAAGTAAGTTGGGATCTATGAAAGGGTCTCATAATATGCATATGGAAGGTCCATCCACTCAGTCTCCATTCAAGCCATGCCATCTGCTAGTCGTTGTTCCACAATCAAAACCAGGCTGAAAGCATAAATGAAAAGAAAGCGAAATATCCTTTATTTTAAAAGTTGGTTGTTTTGCTATTTGGTGTCTGAAATAGCTGGAATGAAATAGGACGGCAGGAGTCCGCATGATCTATATAGCACTTCCTTAGAGCCTCTGTAGATATGGCCTTTTCCAACCCCTATTAAAGCAAAAGAAAATGTCCCAATTGCTTTGCACTGAGACTGCAATGAAATACAAAGATATATTGCGTTTCCTTTTTCTTTTTTTTCCTTTTGGATAGGATAAAATTAATAATGCCTCGCTGCTGGATGGATAAACAAGTCAGAGATCATGCTGTGCAGAGTTGTTATCTCTCAACAGTGTAAAAACATAATTGATTTTTCTTTACATTATTTTTCTCATTTAGAACCTGAGTGTATCTTCCAAGTGTCTAATCTATTCATGCTAATCTATATCTTTTTGTTCTGTAGCTATATAAGGTTGGAGCTGCCATTTGATCAGAACATAAAAAGAGAAATGAACTGCTCTGAATTTGGTTAAGTTGTGATCGCAGCTGCAACTAATGTGGGAGGCTCGGAGCTGTGCTAAATAAAGCTGCCTCCCTTACTAGCAAGCCCGCCTACAGAAAATTGTGTTAATTACATATCTGTGACATAGTATTGCATACTCAGAGTGATACATTTCTTTCACTCCTCTGCTGTTTATCTTGAAGTATGCATCGGAGGAACTGGAACAATTCCCTTTCACGGAGCATATTTCTACATTAGGATATAGAATTCTGCCAGTAGACTCTTCATGGGTATAGAAATGAATGCACCTTCAGGATTCATAAAATATGGGTGGAAGATATTAGAAACAGAAAATGATACAATAGAAGAGATATGTAACTCAATGAGAAGAAAATTATTAGAGATCAATGGGATCAATGAAATTATTCTACATGTACATACCCTGTCTCTGATTCCTTCACAAACTACAGTTATTTCTGTTTCTGGTTTTGATTTACAAATGCTTCAGTTGCTTTTTTCATAGAGATAACCTTAGACATAGAATAACTTTATTGTCCCTTTAAATTAGGGGTGTCAAACTCAAGACCCCTGGGCTGGACCATCCCCTAGGGTGTTTAGATCGGGGCCCTGGGGCCACCCTGGAAACAGCAAAGGACTGGCCTGTGGTGCCTCTGCCAGTGAAATGGTGCTTGGGGAGCTCCATTTTCACTGGCAGAGGGTACAGGAGGTCATTGTGGCCAGAAATTAAGCCTGGGTGGGCCACGTGTGCCCCCCAGCTCTATTTTCACTGGCAGAGGGCTGTGGGAGGCTGTCACAGCTTAAAATGGAGCCTCAATATGTGACACTGAGCTGATCATCACCCCTGGCCATGCCCACCCCCACCCCTAAAGTCAAACACAAAACCTTGATGAAATTAAGTTTGGCACCCCAGCTTTAAAGGAAGATCCAGAGTAGGTCTGTCTTTCATAACCATTCCTAAGTATATTTACTAGAAATGATATTCTGAATTAGTGTTAGAGTTGTTGTTAGTGAAAATAACAGGCGGTGCTGCTTTTTTGCAAGCTGTGTAGCTTTTCAAGAGAAGTGCTGAGTTTGTGGGTAACTTCTTCAATAAATCAGCTTACAGTGAAACCAACTAAAATACTCCCTGCAGTTCTGGAAGTTGCTATACTTTTTAACCAATAGTAGTCCTTGCGTTGACTTCAAATGGGGCCATACTTTGTTTTGATAATAGGATGCTGGATGGGATTTAACATATTCGGCTGGTGTTAAAAGTCAAGAGTAACATAAAGTCCTATTAAGACACATTTTGCCAGTGGATGTTATGTTTTACTGTTTATTTCTTTTTTGCTTCTTTCATGAAATGTTCTTTTAGAAATGCTGTATGATTTTCTTTGAAACAAATATTTTAATTGCTCAATTACCGGGAAAATTTCAATACAATACATTAATTATATTTATTATTATTAATTTTAATTTGATCATAAAATACAACAAACATCATATAATTACTACAATATACTAGGATTGGAACGTAATTTACTATCCTGAGTGTGTCAGTTCAACCTATATACTCCTACTTGAAGAAAGTAAAGAGGCAACAGTACCTGGATGGCAAAGAATCCATAGATTGGCAATTCTAATTTTAAATGACTCTGCATGGTGCAAAATTGGGCTCTGATTGCACAATGGGTAATGAAATTGCTAATAAGTACTGTCTTTTTCATTGGCAGGAAATGCTGAATAGTTTCAATGAAGCTGATTCCACTTTCTCCTTCACTTACAGAAAAGCATTATGTGAAAGCCTCAGTTGACCAAAGTCATAGTGGAGGTCAACTGAGGTCAATATCTATAGATGAGATTGTTTAGTATTGCGTTTCTTTTCTTTTTCTTTTCTTTCTGTTCATTTTGTTTTCCTTTCTCTGCTGCCTTAATTTTTTTTTGCCTACTATTTTTTATGTTCATTCTATGCTTTGCATAAGGCTGCTTATTTCAAAAGGGATAGTGTGAACTCATAGAATGGTATTAGTAAGTATTGACTCACTTCCCATGCAAACAACAAACTATAACACATATAGTTCAAGAATGCCCCCTCAGGAAATTTCAGGGCATCTGGGATGATCTCACTCCAACCATACAAGAGTTAGATGGTTGGCTTCTTTAGATATCAAGTTATAATATCTATCCCATTGCAATTCTATGGACCCATATCAGTGGTGGGATTCAATTTTTTTACTACTGGTTCTGTGGGTGTGGCTTTGTGGGTGTGGCAGGGGAAAGATACTGCAAAATACCCATTCCCTCCCCACTCCTGGGGAAAGGTTACTGCAAAATCTCCAGTCCCTCCACCTCCCACTAATTTGCTTTCCAGCTCCATTCTACTGTTCAAGGCAACAAAAGAAGATCAGCTGGGAGGCTGGAAAGCAGTGGGGCAGGGCCAGCCTATTTGCCAGTTCTCTGAACTACTCAAAGTTTTTGCTACCAGTTCTCCAGAACCTGTCAGAACTGCCAGAATACCGCCTTTGGTGCAATATTAGGGTGATTTTATCTTAATTTTATATACTATTTCCTGCATTGTATTGTATTGTACTGTATTGTACTGTACTGTACTGTACTGTACTGTATTGTATGTGTATTTAAATTTAAATGCATATATCAGCATTTCCATGACCTATGCAGATGCCAAACCTAAATAAATAAAATAAATACACCAATATTAACAAATGTGATAACAGTTGGCAACTATGTACTATGCATCCCTGGCCTGGAAGAAAATCAGAAGAAAGTCCTGAGCAATCAGTAAAAAGTATTAAGAGGCAATATCAACAAATGAAAATGAAATATAAAGAATGACTGTAAAATTGTATGCATTATAAACTTTCTATTGATTCTACAATCATATAAATATAAACATGGTAATGAAAAAAATTAGATCCATAACTGAAACATGGCACTACATCTCTGTAGCTGATCTCTAATCACAATATGAAACATAGGTATTCAAGGAAAACTATAGGTAATCATCAACTTATAGCCAACCATTTTATGATTGCGCAGAATTACAACGGTTTTGGAATATGTGCCTATAAAGTACTTCCAGATACGTCGCCCCTCCTGGGCAGTCATATGACTACACATTAGAATCTTGGCCACTAGTTCAAATTTATGACCAGTTGCAGCAGCTCCTGGTCATATGGGACAATTTGTGACATTTTTAGCCTGTTTCAGGGAAAAAAATCCATTCAGAGGAGTAGGTTTGCTAAACAACCATGCTATTTAATATTACTTTATGAAAAATGTCAGAAAAATTGATCCCATCACCTGGGTTCTCAACTTACAACCTCAATAACTTATGAAGGGATAAGGTAAAGGTTGCCCTTGCACATATGTGCTAGTTATACCTGGCTCTAGGGGACGGTGCTCATCTCTGTTTCACAGCTGAAGAGCCAGTGCTGTCCAAAGACATCTCTATGGTCATGTGGCCGGCATGACTAAATGCCAAAGGCACACAGAACACTGTTACCTTCCTACCAAAGGTGGTTCCTCTTTTTCTACTTTCATTTTTACATGCTTTCAAACTGCTAAGTTGGCAGAAGCTGGGACTAGTAATGAGAGCTCACTCCATTATGCAGTGCTAGGGATTTGAACCGTTGAACTGCCAATCTTTCTGATTGACAAGCTCAGCATCTTAGCCCCTCATTTCTGTTTGGTGGTTTGGTGCCTTCAAGTCAATATTTACTCTGGCCCCACAGCTTTCATGGAAATTTTTTTCAGAAATTGTTTGCTCTAGTTTGCTCAAACAGATGACTTTATTATAAAAATAGAGCTAGAACTCACAGTCTCCCAGTTTCTGGCCTGGTGACTTTGACCACTACACCAAACTGATTTCCATAGCCATGAATGTTTCATAAGACACTACTTTTATTCCTTATTTTCCATGGGGATAAATCATGTTAGCATAGTAAAGTAAATATTGAATTGGAATGGTAATAGAATGAATGATATCAAATAAAACTATTCATAGCAGTATTTTATTTTGACACATTCCAAACTTGTAGTCAGCAATTATAATGCTGAATGTCTTCTGGTCTCAACACAAATTAACGGGAAAGAAGGTGCTATTTGAGATCTAATGTCAGTGTAAGAAGTACAAGCTTTTCATAATGGACCATTTACTGATAGATACGTAGTATTTTTTGTGGAAATCACTGTTAAGTTGAATTGTATTTTTTTCTTTAGCTTAATATCTCATTTTATTCTTAAATCTTGAAATATGTAGAGGATCCTTTGAAGTGAGTTCTATAAATTGTTCTCCTCTTTGTTTAGTCAGCACCAGTGTTTTCATTGTCATTATTGCAGAAATGTTTTATGTGTCTCACAGCATGTTCACTGTTTTGTCAGATTTAGCAAGCTGGACTGGAAACATAAAAGCAGGCATTCAAGAATATAAAAGCTTCTGATCAGTAAATTTAATGTAGACAAGCTAGTGAATATGAAGGAACTTTGTTATGTTTCAAATGTAAATCGTATTTATTGTGAAATCAAGGCTCAAATTCCTAATCCTTTTGCTTACTAATTACTTTATATGTTTACATTTTAAATTTCAATGTAGATTGTTTAATGTCAGAAGAACATGTGGGAGGAATGTATGTATATAAAATAGGAAAAGTTGAAATATGTAAAAATGACCCTCAAGTGAAATCTCTAAAGGATAAAAGGAAGTCAGAAATAGTTTTGACAGGACACAAGGCTGTAAAGAAGGAAAAACATAATCTGCTGGATCCAGATTTAGCTTTCTATCAGTTTTTCTACTATTCTATTGTTCCCAAAATTTTCCCTAAACCCAGTAGAGATTCAGGAAAGCTTTGTGACATCTTAGTTAATGGGAATCACCCAAAGGTGTTAGTAACATGTAATTATGCTAAATGTTATTATGATTTTGTGGTTTTATTGTTATTGTGAGCAGCCCAGAATTGTGTTTTAAGAGGGGAATACCATAAAAATCAAATAAACGAATAAAAATCATATATAAATACATAAATATTTGTGCATATACGGTAATTATCAAAAACTAAAAAATTGAATGGCATGATCATTGTAAACTACTACTGGCTGTGTGCAATAATAAAATAACACAAAGCCCCACAAAAACCAGACAATTGGTCAAAACAATTTACAAAAGAACTACAAAACAGTCATAAACATATGTTGATGTAAAGATATACTTATGTTATTCCTAGGTGTGAAGCCTACAGCTATTAAACATGTTAGTTAAGATATGATTGGAAGAATAGTACTAAGGTAAAATTCAGTTGAAAAAATCTTCTTAGAAAAGAGAAAGATCACATTTATGCTCAATATCTTAAATATGTATAGTATTTATGCAGAAATAAACCCTAATATATACAGGTTAATAGTGAAATCTATTAGCAATAGCAATAGCAGTTAGACTTATATACCGCTTCATAGGGCTTTCAGCCATCTCTAAGCGGTTTACAGAGTCAGCATATCGCCCCCACCGTCTGGGTCCTCATTTCACCCACCTCGGAAGAATGGAAGGCTGAGTCAACCTTGAGCCGGTGAGATTAGAACCGCTGAACTGCAGATAACAGTCAGCTGAAGTGGCCTGCAGTAC
Organism: Thamnophis elegans; assembly: GCF_009769535.1. Lineage (NCBI taxonomy): Eukaryota > Metazoa > Chordata > Lepidosauria > Squamata > Natricidae > Thamnophis > Thamnophis elegans. The sequence continues at coordinate 94,488,204 of NC_045543.1, forward strand.
TGCACCCTAACCACTGCGCCACCTCGGCACTCTCTATTAATGGGACCAACTGTTTTTCTAGCGCCTTGCTTGAATAAGTGCAGTGTTTATAGATATTAGCAAAATAAGAACTAAGAGGAAAAGAACACCTTATTATGTCACGATATGAAAGACAAACATATATAGCTGGTCCTTAAAAGAAAAACTACTGAAATTAGGGCAGGTATTGAAAATTCCTTCCCTTCCCCTCCCCCCCCCAATAAAGCTTTGTGGGATTTATTTCAGAATTGAGTATACAATTTTACACTCATTGGACATAAAATAAGACAAACTTCATGAAAGCATACGTAATATTATGCCATAAAGCGAGTATCAAACTCAAGGTCTGCTGGCTGGATCCGGCCTGCAGGCCATCCTGGTCTATCCAATGTGAAGAGGAAAGTTCAGGCCAGTGTAGCTTCACCCTGGTCTACCCAGTGCAAAGAGGAAAGAATCAGGCAGGTGTAGCTTCAGCCCAGTCTGCCAAATGCAAAGAGGAAACATGCCAACAGTTTGGCCACACCCACCTGCCCTCCCCCCGAGGTCAATCCCAGCTCCGATGTAGCCCTCAATGAAATTGCGTTTGACATTCGTACCATAAAAGGTAAGAAGGAAGGAAGGAAGGAAGGAAGGAAGGAAGGAAGGAAGGAAGGAAGGAAGGAAGGAAGGAAGGAAGGAAGGAAGGAAGGAAAATTTCTGGTGCTGTCTACCACCTTCCCACAAAGAAACTCAATGGGAAAACCCACAGGAAGCTGGAAATCACTCCTGCTCCAAATGCTTTTTTGTCTAACTTTGTCATTCTGTTTCTTTGTAAGAAAACGTCTCTGAAATGATTACCTGGGATATTGGGCTGTCTAGTAATTGTTTACATTTGTCCTGTAGAATCTGACTTTTATTTTTGCTTAGTTTACACAAGTCATGTATTATAATTTAATCTTAAATAAATGGTTTGCCACTGTCCCAGATGAAAGATAATGATGTAACCAAGTTCTTGTTATGAAATAACTCTCAATTCCATCAGCTCAATAAAAGTCATTCAACATTACATTTAAGAGCCACTTAAAATGTTTTTTTTAAATATATTTATCAGTTCTGGTTATAAATTTCATAGGAAAATGTCTGAAACAGTGATCATATATACATACATACATACATACATACATACATACATACATACATACATAGATACATCCTTTGGCTTCATGCTTGTGCGAGCAAAGCATGATCAGACCTGCCATTTTTCTATAAATATAGGTGTGGGGGGGGGGGGAATGTTGGCTTTGTTACTTTAAACCTATTGGTTGGCTGTGTTGTCACATCTTGATTGGTTGATGGAATTGATGTTTGGTGAGGGTGATTGATGATGGTGTCCTGTGTTGTAGCCCTAGTCAATAAAAACCCACACAGGACCCAGAACAACATAGGACACCCTTACATCAAAGGCACCACAGATAAAATTCTCCACAAACACAATATCAAGACAGCCTTCAACACTACCTAAAAAATAGCCAACATCTTAAGGAACCCCAAAGACAAAATCCAGCTAGAAAACCAAGTAGTCTACAAAATACCATGCAAAATCTGCCCTGCAACATACATAGGACAAACTAATAAGAGAATAAATGCACACATCGCAGAACACAAGAATGCAGTCGGAAAAGAAGAAAAACCTTCCTTCCTCTCCCAGTACCTTAAAGCTACAGGACATGAAATTGGTTTTTAAGGAACCAAATTAATCTCCAAAACTGAACACTTCAACAAGAGAATAATTATGGAAGCTATTGAAATAGAGAAACACCCCAACAACATAAATAAACGTGACAATACCTCCCGCCTACCAGACATCTGGAAACCAGCCCTAGTCAACGAACGAGCCCTATCCACCACCCAGGCCATTACAACACAAAACAACAATGGACACACAGCCAGAACCAATCAGAACCAATCTACCAATCATGATACAACTACATAGCCAATCATTCCATTTACTGAAACAAAGCCAGCACTCCACACCCACCCACCAAGATTTATAGAAAGACGGCAGCTCTGACCATGTGTGTGTTTGTGTGTGTGTGTGTGTGTGTGTTGCGTTTGTGCTGATAAATAAACAAAGGGAGACTAGTATAGATCTATTTCAAGCTATTTAGCTCTCATCAGCTAGCCATACCCTTACTTGGAATTGAACCTGGGCTGTATTACATATCAGGCAGTTGTATTAGCCACTAGGCTACAGGCTCTCGTCCTTTATCAGCTAAGCCAGGGAAATAGGTACATATTGTGTCACAACCCCTGGTATGCCCAAATATGGGAGGGAGCATACTGTTTCCCTTTTCTGTCTTTCGGATTACCCTAGGAGCCATCCAGGCAGAAAGCCATTTTTTTATGTTGCCTTTGTTACATTTGTGTTGCATTTGTGCTGATAAATAAACAAAGGGAGACTAGTATAGATCTATTTCAAGCTATTTAGCTATCATCAGCTAGTCATACCCTTACTGGGAATTGAACCTGGGCTGTATTACATATCAAGCAGTTGTATTAGCCACTAAGCTAATGTATTAGCCACATACATATACACATATACATACATACATACATACATACATACATACATACATACATACATACACACACACATACACACACACACACACATACATACTAGGAAAGGACTATTCATATTGGTAAGAATTAATAAAATATAAAATATGCATTAAATTATATTCAATGTTGCAAACTACTAAAATCTGAAGATGATTTTGGTCATGAGGAAATAGCTATTTAAAACAGTTTATTCAGTTCACCTCAAACTATTTTATGTCTCACTGATTTACTATATAAATATTGAACAAATTACCTGTCTGTTCTGAAATATCTGTAGTTGGGCAATATAGGAGTGCTATATGTTAATCATCCAATCTAACATAATTATTCTACACTTTTTGCACCTGTTGTTTCTTCTTCAATAACTTAGAAAATCACCAGTCAAAATAGCACCTCCTTTTATGTTTTGAACCATCACTTACATATATCTCCACTACTCAAGGTGTTCTATAAGCCTTCCCTATAGGAATAATATGTCTCTTGCAAAAAATAAGGAGGGGGGAAGCAAATTGAGTGACATTCACAAAATATTGTGAATGCTTATTTATGTTTAACTGGGAACCTCAAATTTCACTTGTGGTACAAAAGAGACTCATTACAGATAACTAATGTTCTAAACAGCAGGCAGGAAAAATAGAATATGCCATGTCTCTCTTGAGTGAATATAGATGGCAATTATAGTAGTTCTAGACAATTCCTCCCAAGAGAGAAAAAATGCAGCATTATATTAATTTAAATCAATACATTTATTTAAGTAAAATAAAATTAATATATACTTTATAGAGATTAATAATTAAGTAACAATTGTATTATTCCCTGTTGTCCTAGAGGGTTGGCCAAGAAATAGTATGCTAAATTAATGTTCAAGCCAGATATCAGGAAGACATTTTTTGACTGTATGAACTTTTAGTTAATGCAGCAAGCTGCTGCCACATTCCACATTGAGTTGTCATTTGCTAGAAGTCTTCAAATAGAAATTGGATAGTCACCTGTTCTAGCGAATCCTGTAAATAGCAGGGGACTTACCTCTATTATTGTCCAATTCTATGATTCTGGGGGTATATATTTTTAATATTATATGAAGCAGTGAGTGGAGAAGATAAAAAATTTTCAGCCATTAACCTGTTGAAAGTCCAGTGCAACCTGGACTATGTAACTTATCTATAAAGAATAGCAAATCTTCGTGTTTGCAAACCTTTAGCAATATTAGTGTCATGGTGGCATAGGAATGTATCCCAATAATTTTCTAATATGGGAAGGATTTTTATGAACATATCCACCAGGATGAGAACTGCTATGCTATGCACTTAACAAGGAAACATTATAAGATTGTTGTTGGGGTTTTTATTTTAGAGAAAGGGTCCATTTATTAAAACAGTAACAAAAACGATTAGCTATTGCTAGTCTTTGTCTTTACAGTCAAATCAACTGAAGTGTATAAATAAATCTCTAAAATGAAATGATCAGCCTTTGCCACAGTATAATGGTTAAAGCTATTGTGTAACAATATAAATCAAAATAGATCTTACATATTTCATTGATCTTTTTTTCCTCTTAAAGTACATGTCTTGAAACAATTATCACATAGATACGCCCATTCATTTGAAAGTCAACGGATAAGATGCACAACATCCACAATTGTCTTGCATTGATGATAATTATACACATAACTGACAACAATACAATAGCTGGCTTCCACTCAATCTAATTGCTCATAAACAAAATATGGAGAATTTTTCTTTATTCAGTTGAAATTGAGGTAACCAGACATATCTATAATCTTGAAACACACCATGGGGAAACACTTTGAGGGCTATGGAAATGTAGATGAGAGGGTTTCAAGCTTTAGTATAAATATCTCGAAATCATTCCCAGGCCTGCTCGGGGATAAGTTCCGTGAGGTGCCAGTGACAAACCAGAAAATATGTAAATTGTCACTTCTATCATTCAATAGTATGAAAACATGCCTTGCTATTGCAGTGCCTTGCAGTGCCTTGCAGTGCCTTGCTATTATCTGCAAAGCTTTTTGCATAAATGTAATCTTCTCTCAATCGTCCCATGCTCAGAAACACAACAGAGCTAATTATAATTTGGATGGGTTACTTCCAGGAAATATTAGGTCTGTAGGCTAGGATTAGAAGTTGGGGGAAAAAACCCCAGAAGAAGCCACTGTCTAACCCAGCAGTCCCCAACCTCTTTAACACAGGGGACCAGTTTCATAGAAGACAATTTTTCCACAGACTGGAGGGGGATAGTTTCAGTTTCACATGCGCACCTGCTGCTCATCTCCAGCTATGTGGCCTGGTTCCTAAGAGGTTGTGGACCCCTGGCCTAACCCTTATATACAATTACATACTATTATCAAGAGCATTAGAAATCAAGGTCAACTTGAAAAGCTTGTATTGCTTTTCCTTAGTAAAGAAAATTTATTGAGAAAAACTTTAGAAAATGACATTAACACAAGCATATAAAATGTTTTAATGTCTGCAAATGCATTACAGTGATTGCATTTCTGTACTCTGAAAAGAATTATAAGAAGGAAAAACATTTTCTCTAGTCACTGCAGAACTATAAAATACATTTAAAGTGCTATTAGTTTTTCCAGTTACCACACTACATGTCTCCAAAGGTATCCCCAATATAAATCTTTATTTTGTCAAAAAATTTCCAAAATGTTTCTGTAAATTCTTTTCAAGCCCTTTTTGTACAATAAATGTGTATTTGTGAATATTTAGACAGGAGACTCTCAATCATAGACCATGCTGGGTGAGAATTATGGGGAATATACCTTTTTAAAGGTCTAAACACATTTTTTAAAATAAGGAAGGCTACAGAAGTGTATTAATATTTGCCAGCTCCTCAATTATTTTGCAAAATTTTCTGTTGGTGTTACATATTGGTCAACCCATGTATGCTTCCATTTTAGATAATCAGCATGAACAATTTTCAGCAGGGTTTTCGGTTCTCATCCTCTAAACATTTATCCAATAATGTTGATGCAAGTCATAGTTTTTATCAGAATCAATAATTATGGTTATTCACCATCATGTTGGTGTCAGGTCTCAGTGATTACATAGATAGAATTTTCTTCAAGGTGACTTATCCCCAACTTGGGCTTTCCAATGGTGCATCTATTGGCACTCTAAACCTCTAATGTTTTCTCCTACCCTTCCAAGCATTATATTTTTGAAGAAATTCCTCTGCTATAAAATAATCAGATCTAACATTTATATATTTTTCTTCTATATTATATTACAATAAGTAAAACAAAATAGATACAGACACAAATTATTTGTCTCATAGTAAGCAACTCAGTTTTCAAGCTTGGACATTGTATAGACTACTGTAAGATGCTTCTTGTGGACTGTCCTTAAAAAGTCTTTGGAATTGTAGCAGTGCAAGTAGTTCTGATATTTTTGGCATTTTGGTGTTCTTTCTCATGACTATGTAACATCAATGTTCTGCAAACTTTACTGGCTGTCAATTGTGCTTCAGGGTACTGGTTATGACCTTAAAGTTCTTCATATCATGGAGCCAGACAATTTGTAGGGCAACCTCTCTTCCATTGTCTCTGAGCATCCCACCAGACCTAGCAGACAAGGCATGCTCAGGCTATCTTCTATCAAACTGTGTCATCCTGGTGGACCCAAGGATTACACCTGTGGAACACCATCCCCTGGAGATCTGGTTGGCTCCAATCTTGTTAGCTTCTCATAAAGCATTGGAGGCATGGCTATTCACTTTGGCTGTTGGGCCAGGAGGTTAAGAAAACTCTGCTTTAACCTTAGACATTTTTATTGGTTCTTTTAATTGCTATTTGTTTTTGTACATTATTCAGAATCACTGTCATGGTATATGAGTCTATATTAATAATTTAAATAAAAGACTAGAACAGATGGATTGTTTCAGTGATTAAAATCATCTAGTCAATGAGAACCATATTAGATCTTGTGGAACTTGTGGGACATTGGGATGGTCCAATCTATAGTGCTGAACTGACAGAGTTATTACAAACATGCAACATACAAAGCAACAATATCCTTGGCTGTAGATTTAGATTAACAATTAAGTACAATATTGCGAGCACTGTTCAGCAACCACAGAAAAGGTCAAATGTGTTTTATTTGATCCTATCTTTTCTTGGAAAAATCAGGATAAGAGCTGCAGTGGCACAGTGGTTAGAATCAGTGGTGGTATTCAGCCAGTTTGCACCACTTCAGGAGAAGCAGTTGTTAACTTTCTGAGAAGTTTGGTGAACTAGTTGTTGGAAGAAAACATTAGCGCAGAGAACCAGTTGTTAAATTATTTGAATCGCACCATTGGTTAGAGTGCAGTACTGAGGGCTATTTCTGTTGATCGCCAGCAGTTTGGCAGATCAAATCTCATCAGGCTCAAGGTTGACTCATCCTTTCATCCTTCCGAGGTGGGTAAAATGAGGACCCAAATTATTGGGGACAATATGCTGACTCTGTAAACTGCTTTTAAAAAGGCTGTAAAGCACTGTGAAGCAGTATATAAATCTAAGTGCTATTGCTATTTCTATAAGTTTAACAGTAGGCAAACTTTAGGGATAATGGGAATGTAACCTTAAAATAATTTTTGTTCGTGCTTTAAAAACAGCAGGATTTTTTGTGTCCAGTTTATTTCCTCAAGTTGTAATTTTGAAATACCAGATTTTGTAGGGGCCGCAGGAAAAAAATCTTCATGTAGCTAAAATTCCATGGACATAATTTGATATAAATTGTTCTCCTTCTATATTCATCTGTGTCGTTTTTATACCTATCACTGTGAGATATGAGGATGAAAACAAAAAGGCTCAGGATTTTAGAACTAGCAGTGTACACAAATGTCTACAGAGCGTGGTTGAAAATAGTCAAGATGGTGGCTGTGATGATGCAATCAAGACTTCAACCATTGTAATGTGCCTTGCATATACAAAGCACATACAAATGGGTGAAACTTTGCCTCCATCACTGTGGCCCCCATCATTTTTGAACACATCTTGCAAACACCCCTGTCTGTTCCTCTTTCACACATGCTTCAGAATAGGAACACAGCATTTTTCTTCCTATTTATTAATCCAGCTCAGTTTATTTTGGCTACTTCCACACTTCTGAACTTGAAAGTCTGAAACAGGACAAGCTGTTTAATGAGTAGCAGAGGCACTGCTTGTGCAAATTAGGGTCATGGAATCATAGAACTGAAAGGAACCATCAAAGTCATCTAGTCCAACTCCCTGCTGATTGTAGGACTCACCACAGCGTGTCTGACAGATGTTAATCTATCTCTGTTAGCAGACCTCTAGGGAATGAGAACTCACCAGAACTACAGTGGACAGCCTGTTCCACTGGCATAATGCTCACACACTTAGGAAGCTCCTCTGATGTAAGCCTAAACCTCTTTTCTTGTAGATTTATTTTATTTTATTTTCATGGATATATCCCACCTTTAGTTTCTTCAACTCAATGCTCAATCCTCCAATTTTCTGCACAACAGCAATCCTATTTGGTGGTTTGGGTTGGGAGACCCCTGATCTGCCTTTTGAAGCAACAGAGACCAAATCCATGTCCTTTTCTGTTTGATAGCTCCTCAATAGTTTGAAAACTATGATCTCTTCTAGGGTTGTATTTATTTATTTATTTTTGCAGGCTAAAAATATTGAGATCCTTTAACCATTCCTCAAGGGAGCTATTCCCAGTTATTTCTGAAACCCAGTTAGCGCTACTCAAGATGAGGTAGAATTTGAAGCTTGGTCCTGCAATTGTTCAAACATACCAAGTTGCAAGTTGGAAGAGGCAAACATTGTAGAAAATGTTTCCTGGGAAGGATTATGTCTTGTATTTCACAGCTCACGGAATAACATTTTAAAATCCTGTAACTGCTTTAACAGCATTCTAACTCAACCGTCAAGGATATTATTAGCATATAACCACTATATTTGTGTAAAGCAGTAGTTCACAACATGTAACTGCAGTGTGAAACTACTCTGTTGCAGACCAGCACATTTTCTTACTTATGGCCATCCCAGGAATTAAAACCTTTGTCATGTGCAGCAACCACTGCATTTGTTGTCTGTTGAAATTCAATTATACCACATATTCACATGGCAAGCCATGACTATAGCAGAGATTTTCTTTAATATTCTTGTGTCAACTATTTGCAAACTGCTACTCCATTTAATTTTGAAATATAAATTGAAAAATAGTTTTGATTCTTCAGCTTGGAGTGAAACTTTAGAGAAACTTTGAGTTCTTTGAATATACTGTTGGAGCTCTTGAAAGTATTTTAGGGGAGCTAATATTTTTATTCAGATCACAGTTTGAAAATAACTAGTAACTCTAAGATATGATTACTTTTTTTGCATGTTGCTTCCTCATTCTTCTCTCTGAAAGACTAAACAATGGCTTATCTCATACAAAAAACAAGACAGCCAGTAGCCTAGAAAGACACAACACAGAGAGACAAACTCATGATAATTGCTGCAATGCAACATTGTAAAAAGTCAGAGCCTCCATCATTAGATCTCTACTATGAAAAAATTATGGATGATTATTCTTTGCCGTACAAAAGATGGGAAAGTTGGGATATGCTAGAGAAATTACCTTTGATTCAATTGGGAAAGAGTAATCCTTTTTGCAAAATATAATAAGCCAAATTCTTCTTTTTGCTCATTTCAGTATATATGAAAGTTATTGATGAAATCTTGATTTGTTCTTAGGTCTTTTTAATATTATTAATTCCCCTGTGACACTTTTAAATCTCAGTTACTATTTTTCCTCTCTCTTATTGTTTTTAGTGTATATTTTATTATCTATCACCAGGTTATATATCACATACCCTGTACATGTGTTTTGATTTGTTTTCTAAGTAAAATAAAGACAAATAAACAAACCAAAATAGTTCCTGTAATGAAAAGCTACTATGGAAATGGCCAGTAGAGGGAGACCTTCTACAGTTCATCACGGTGCTTTATCTCAGATGTCCAAGAGCTCTTCAGAACAGGTGATCACAACAAAGTGGCTTGAGAGCAATTTCCTTGCTGCCTCTTTTCTCCCCCCAAAATTTGGACTTTCTTACACCAGTCACCTTACTCAATTGGTCTTAAAATATGAATGAAAAAAATATGAAATGAAAATGAAACAAAGAGAAACCACCTATCCATTTAACTCCTGGGTAAATTAAGTATGGCTAACAAGATATATAGGCATAAACTGGATCATGCCCAGTGCTGAGCTACAGCCTTTAACTATAGCTCTATCTGTAATAGTAAGGTATCTAAAATAATTTAAAATTCAGAGCCAGTTTCAAAAATGAAACCTTTGGGATCAAATACTATTCTAGTTTTACAAATGTCTATTTTTTTTTTAGAGGGAAATACAGCAGAATTGATGAGCATCATTCTAAAAGAGATACAATTAGGTTTTAAAATTCTGAGTCTACTGTATATATTCTCAAAGTAACTGAATAATGAAGTCAATATGAAAATGAAGTCCATTTTACAAAAACTTTAAATTCAGATTTAAAGTTATGCATAATTATGCATAATGCATAATAATATGCATATTAATAATGGCTAGCCATTATTAATATGCATATAAATTAATACCTTTCATTTAGAATTTACAAAAGTGAAGAAAAAGGAAAGAACAAAGGGATTGTAATGTATCACTATTAAAGTTTATTTGTGTTATTTTGTTCCTTTTGTTCCAGGACATGCAAAAATATTTGTGTATTTGTTTGCTTCCTTATATTAGTGACTAATATTTATAATTAATGCAACTTTGGATAACTGTGAGAGAAATATGACTATCAAACCATGCAAGAACCATGACTATCAAACCATGCAAGAATTTTCTAAGAGATTTAATCAGAATATGGGAAAATTGAGTCATATTATTTGTCAAAATTTCACCCAAGACTTGCCAATAAATCTTTCTCCAGGAACTCAAACTCACATGTAGAAGCTAGCAGTAAAGAATCAAGGACAAAGAGAGAAATAAAAAGCTTTCACTTCTAATACAAGAAAATATAGCAGTCAAGAAGACTCAGCTACTGCAGAATCTAAAAACCAAGCCTTCTTCAGGCTTTAATTTCTCCTATTGCTATATGGTAGTAGATGTCCTATTGCTCATTTCTCAGCCTTTGATGTACAAGGCACCTGCACCATGTTTTGATAACCATCTATTGTGGTTTCAGGCTCTTTGTTTCTGCCTTGATAGCATCAGCCCTCTCTCGGTTACTCCAGCTATCCTAGCATCATTAATATATTGGCCAGCAATGGCTCTTCAGAGAGACTTCAATCCATACCTAGAATAATAGTAGATGCTGGAGATTTCCTAAAGATTCTAAAGGAAAATCATATGCTTACCCTTCAGAAATGCTAACGTTTGTAATGAAATTCCTTCCTTTGTTCCTTCCTTCTTTGAGAAAATGGCAAAGTGAACAACAATAACAAAACATAATAATGTATTTCATAACTAGGTTCTACAGAAAGGAGAGAAAGAGGAGGGGGACAAAGAGATGGTGGAGGAGGGAAAAAAGAGTGCTTGTCCAGTTTGATTTTCATTGTCTTATATATAAGAATGGCCACAGAAAGCTTCCTTTGTTTATGGATATTTTTCTCCAACATTTACAATCCTTATGTTTCATAGTTAAGGGTATAAAACAGTGGCTTATTTAGGATAATATTATTATCCTAAATAAGGATAATTCAGTTGGTATATTCAGTCTGGATATAATGTCCAGACTGAATATACCAACTAATTTATTCAGATTCCTACAAAGACAATGTAAAGTCCACACCTTAAAAAGGAATGGAAAGATTTGAATAACCAAAATGTTTCTTTTTAAATGATAGATTCATCCAGGAAAATAAAATTTCAAACTTTTAAAACTAATATTTTTTAATGTTGCACTTCACTGATTTTCTCACAAGCACATATGGAATTTAGAGGATTTGTTTCTTTAAAACGTACAGGATAATGTTGGTAATGCTTTCTTGATACAAAAAAATAACTTCCTTATGTAGTTCTGATAGCAGAAAGTCATTGCATCTTTTTGTTGAGTGCAGATTTCTCTAAATCCTCACTAATGGACCAGTGCAGACTCACTGAGAATGCCAAGTGATAAACCATAGTGTTTATCCAAAGGCATATCAATGTTCTACTCTACCTTTACTGAGGCAGAAGGCCTTAGAGGAGCAGTGTTTCCTGGTACTGAATGGATATTGGCTGCAAAAATTTGTCAGGCCGCTGCATGTCAGCCAAGAGTGTTTTATGTGCCTCTTGCTACCATCCATATTTTTTTTATCTCATCGCATCTGGTAGCCTTTTCTAGCCCAAGATGAGGATACAAGCTTCCAGCTTGAAGGCCTTCGTTTAACTAAATGCCACACAGTTCCTGGGACTTGTGTTTTTTTTTAAATGCAGTCTTGCAGCAAAAGTCTGCCACGGAAAAGTCTTGTGTGCTTACCAGTTAAAATCAATACATTTACTTTAAGTAGCTTCATATAATTTCTCTCCAGCATTCCTCCTTTCATTCCCATCTCCCCAATGTCCTTTTTCTGGTCATCTGGTCTTTTTATGTCTCTTTTACTATGGAGAAATTACTTTCTGCCTGTTGTTAAAAGCATAAGCTTTTTGCAGCCAACCTGAGCACGTGTGACAGTGGTAGGATTCAAATATTTTTATTACCAAGTCTGTGGGTGTGGCTTGGTGGCCACGGCCAGGTGGACGTGGCAGGGGAAGGATACTGTAAAATCTCCATTTTCTCCCCACTCCAGGTAAAGGTTACTGCAAAATCCCCATTTCTTCCCGATCAGACGGGACTAAGGAGACCAATAATAGATGGGGGCAGGGCCAGTCAGAGGTGGTATTTACTGGTTCTCTGAATTGCTCAAAATTTCTGCTACTGGTTCTCCAGAACTGGTCAGAACCTGTTCAATACCACCTCTGGAATAAGTGTAACTGAACTCCATTAGATACATCCAAATAGGCATGTGTAGCATTGCCCTGTACTAACAGCAATTTTCCCTAAGATTCTGCAAAAATAACAAAAATCATTCCGTAAATGGTTTTCTATTGTGCAGGGAGGGAAAGGAAAGGAAGTAGAAGAATTTGAAATTATAATCTTATAAATGCCTACTTGAGAATAAATCAGAATGTAATAGAACTTCCTAATTGTTTAATCAGGCATCAGAACTTGATCTAGTTTAAGTTTGGCCTTTTGAAATTGGAATGTGGCTAACAAAAACAGTTTTCAGGATTTGGTTGAAAAATAATCTGCACTGTTGCTGTACATATAGAAGTAAACATAAAAAAGTATGTACAACTTTGTGTCAAGCATCCAAGTAATATGTTCCCCGATTTAATAATCCAAGGCAACCATATTACATCAAAATCTTTTTATTAGGAACATATCAAATTGGCAAGTTCTTGATGTATTTCTGGCTTTGACCAAACTCCGGAATTACACCCAGTAACAAGCAGAAGTTTGAAAATTCTCCCCAAAGCAGTGGTGGGTTTCAAAATTTTTTAGAACCTCTTCTGTAGGTGTGGCCTGCTTTGTGGGAGTGGCTTGATGGCCATGTGACTGGGTGGGAGTGGCTTCCAGGCCATGTGACTGGGTGGGTGTGGTCAACTTGTAAAATGTGGTGAAACTCACTTAACAATGCTCTTGCTTAGCAACCAAAATGTTGGCTCAGAAACTCTGGCATTTGAAACACATAAGTCTTAAAGCTGCCAAGTTACAAGACCCTTGCACCTCTAATCCTTTAGAAGAAAAAAAAACCCAGGGGTGTTCAAACTTGACAGCTTTAAGACTTGTGGACTTCAACTCCCAGAATTCCTCCTCTCGCTCTTCATCTTGATGATGTGCAGACAGGCGGGGTGGAGTTGGAACCGGTTCTAAACGGCACTATAGATTTGTGGAACCTCTTCTATAGAAGAGGTTAGAACTGGCAAGAACCCATCCTTGCCCCAAAGTCACATTCTCCAATCAGCTTACAGTCCATCCGTCCAGTGGCTACAAACCCCACCTTCAGCCATCTGGAAACATATTCTCAGTTCCTACAGGAAACAATGCCACCTAGCCATAACACACACCCCTTTATCTCTACAACCCCCCTTCCTACTGCTAGAATGTGGTGAGCCTGAATCATTGCTAAATTCCTTTACAGAATACCTAGAGAAAGTTTAGAAAAGGATTAAGAAATGATTACAATAAAACATGGCTACATATAGGTCAGCTTCAGGGTCAACACTTTAACAACCTTAAGAGTTGTAGACTTCAACTCCCTGAATTCCCCAACTAGCTATAACATTGACTATGCTAATGAAGTGTAATTGAAGTTGAAATTTAATAAGCACAATTTGAATTAAGGAAGAAGACACAACTCTAGAGCTCTCTGGTCTATCAGATAGTCATGTGTTCTGGTGGCAATGGGAAATATAACCTAATCAGATTGGGGGTAACAAAGGACTAAATTAGGCAAGGTAATAGGTAATAGTAAAAGTTCTCCTCGCACATATGTGCTAATCGTTCCCGACTCTAGGGGGTGGTACTCATCTCCATTTCAAAGCTAAAGGCACAGAGCTGTCCAAAGATGTCTCCATGGTCATGTGGCCCCCATGACTAAATGCTGAAAGTGCACGAAATGCTATTACCTTCCCACCAAAGATGATTCCTATCTTTTCAATTTGCATTTTACATGCTTTCAAACTGTTAGGTTGGCAGAAGCTGGGACAAGTAATGGAAACTCACTCCGTTACGTGGTGCTAGGGATTCGAACTGCCAAACTGCTGGCCTTTCTGATTGACAAGCTCAGCATCTTAGCCACTGAGCCACTGTGTCCCTCTTAATGTAGATATAAAGCACTAATGGCAAGAATCACTTGCCTCTATATTAGCTTTCGGATCAGGAGTATCAAACTGGCGGCCTGAGGGCCGGATGCCTCATGTGTAGGCCACACCCACCCCAGCTCTGTGAATGGGGAAAACATTGCAAAATGCCATGTGAAAGTAATGTGTTGCTGTGAGTTTGACACCCATGTTTTAGATGGTTAACTACTATCCTTTTCTTTGTCATTTTTACAAGGAACTCATCTGTCATCACTGCCAGATTTTTTACTAATAATTTCAGTATTCTCCTCCTTTATTTTAAAATATGTATTTATTGTACTTATTAATTTATAAAATGCTACTTATCTTGCATATTGATTGACCACTAGTATAGCAGTCAAGAAAAGTGCTTACTTTGAACAAACACCCTATTGGAAAGCTATTTGTCTGGGTTTTAGAATGAGTATGGCCCCAACACACTAGAAAATGGACAGAGAAAATTATCAGGATGACCACTGTGGGAATAGAATGCTTAAAAAGGTAGGTCTTTGATAGAGAAAATATCCTGTTGATAATGTTCTGGTTACTTAGTCCCTGGACATCCAGAGGAGGACACAAGGAATCCATTCATTAATCCTACTAATGTTCACGTGTATAGTAATACAATGTTTTCTATCCCAATAACATGTAGCATAGAAAACTTTGAATTCTTACAGACACATGCCTGTGTAGAAACACACCCACACCCACAAGTCAACTCTTCCATGCAAAAAAATCAGACAACTATCAATCACATTCTTTTTTAAAAAGAAGTTTTTTTGTTCTCTATATACAATTATAGGTATGCATTCACATGATTATTATTCTTTTTTTTACATTCATGTTTCTTATACATTTGTCATTCCATTTATAGAATTATATTATTCCATTGGGTTGTTTTGTTTACCATCCCTCACCTGTTTTGACACCACCTTCTTCTCCCTTTCTTTTCTCCCTCCCTTCTCTACTTCCTTCCTTCCTCCTTTTCCTCCCTTCTTCCCTTACCTCTCCTCTCCTCCTCTCTTCCTTTTCCCCTTCCTACCTTCTCTCCTTGTCTCTTTCTTTCCTTCTCCCTTTCATCTTCCTCTCCTCCTCTCTATCTTCTTTCCCACCTCTTCTTCTCCTCTCTTCCTTTCTCTCCCTCCTTCCCTTCTCTACTTTCTTCCTTCCCCCTCTCCTTTCCCTTCCTTCTACCCTTCCTTCTCCCCTACTTCTCTCTATCTCTTCCTCTTCCTACCCTCTGTCCTTCTCTCCCTCTCCATTCCATCTTCCTTTCCTCACCTCTCTCTTCCTTCCCTCCTTTTCCACTCATTTCCTCTCCTTCTCTCTATTGCTACAGGTGTCTCTTCCAGCTCTTAATTTATATTTTCTTGGGGTGGTATTTCCGTGAACCCAAAAATCATTGAATATCATTTATTGTTCCTTCCTTTTTCCTTCTCTCTCTTTTTTTAAAAAAAGAATATTTTTCTATCATTTCCATCGTCCTCACTTTCAATTGTATATAAAAATCACAAATTATCAATCTCATTCATATATATATATATATATATATATATATATATATATATATATATATATATATATATCTATCTATCTATCTATCTATCTATCTATCTATCTATCTATCTATCTATCTATCTATCTCTCTCTCTCTCTCTCTCTATCTCTATCTCTATCTCTATCTCTATCTCTATCTCTATCTCTATCTCTATCTCTATCTATATCTATATCTATATCTATATCTATCTACTATATATATATATATATATATATATATATATATATATATATATATATATATATATATATATATATATATATATATATATATATATATATGATAAAGGAGGAGAGCCTGTTGCCTAGTGGCTAACACAACTGCCTAATATGTAATACAGCCCAGGTTCAAATCCCAGTAAGGGTATGGCTAGCTGATGAGAGCTAAATAGCTTGAAATAGATCTATACTAGTCTCCCTTTATTTATTTATCAACACAAATGCAACACACACACACACACATTATATATATAATGTGTGTGTGTGTGTTGCATTTGTGCTGTTAAATATATATATATATATATATATATATATATATATATATATATATATATATATATATATATATATATATTCATTGTCATATCATCATATCATTGTCATATCATCAATCCAGTATATTATATAAAAAGTTATTATAACTATTAAATATGTATTTGACTATAAATTGCTTTTACATCCTTTTGTATGAAATATTCTAAATTTGAAATAAAACTATAAAATGGCATTCTGTTAAATCCTCTTAAACTCATCCAGTGACATTACATCTTTATAACATATTCTAAATTAAAAAAATATATTTTAATAACAAAAACTTTTAAACTTCCAGTCATAGTCCTCATTTGCAGTTTGTATAAAATTTCATGTCATCAAACTAGTATGTATGTATGTATGTATGTGTGTGTGTATGTATGTATGTATGTATTTATATATATGTATATGTGTGTGTGTGTGTGTGTGTGTGTGTGTGTATATATATATATATATATGTATATATGCATATATGCATATATGCATTATTATCATTATTACTCATTTATGTGGCTATAACTATTCTCACGCCATTTTATACATGATACTCTAAATTTAACTAAGTTTGATTTAATTTTTATTATAAACTTTCATTACATCAACCTGTGTCTTTCCAAAAGTATTGCAGTTTTATATCTCATGCCATTTGTAGAATTAATATTCTGGTTGTTTCCTTGGTAAGTTTTATATGGACTTCTCTTTGCAACTTGTTGCTCATTGCATATTTTATGAACACTCGAAACCCTCCATCTGTTCCTTCCATCAACTTATCTTTGGTTATCACTGATAATTGTGTCAAGATTTCTCTCCTTACTTCCATAAAATTTTCTCTCTTTTCTTCTTCTGTACTTTGAGGTCTGAGATAGAGTTCCAGTCCATCTGTCTCCCCTTTCCATAGTCCACTCTTGCTATTTCCAACCATGCTCAGTTTACTGACAGTATCAACAATTTTCTTATCTCTTTACTCCTTTTTTTCTTCAATTTTTGGAATTCTGTCCTCAACTTTCTCCATTTGATAAATGTCCTCAATTTTCCCATCTCTTTTTGCTGATCTTCGTTCTACATTCTACATTCTCTCCTCAATTTTCTCTGTTATTGCTAATATTTTTTTAAATTTAAAACATAATCATTTGCAATATTGATGTTTCTTTTTCATGTTACGCCATTCTTCCAACATATAAATACTGCCACTATAGCTTTCAAAGCTTTTTGTTATATTTCAAGCAAGTTCATTATAATCTTTCAGTTCAAGGCTTTGTCTTCACTCCAGTC